>NW_009635813.1:0-62675 GCF_000690535.1 Cariama cristata | reverse complement strand
TCTTTCCTCTCTCTGTCATTGTGGTGTTCGTGAAGCTGGGTTTCTGATTGTGCAATGAAATGGCATTTGACTGAAGACGTTTGGTGTTTGGGAGGGAAGCTGTTCCTGAGCCAAACCACTCCTTTGGAGCACAGCAAAGAGTCACAGCACTGTGATGGGTGGTTTTGTAAAGCTTAGGATCCTCAGTGAAAGTACCCTGGGCCTCTCCCTCCAGGTCCTCCATTGTACGACAAAAAACAATGCATGTGACAGATTGGATAAAATCTTCATTGACTGTCCCTGCTCAACTTAAACTGAGTATTTTCTTTTGCCACTGATATCAGTCCCTTGCCATCAAAAAACTTGTTTGTAATGGTGAAAGAAAAGAAGCCAAGACATGGAGTATTAAGTCATCATTTATAATTAATTTTCTTCAGATTAAAATAATTTTCTGCAATCTTGTAGATTTTGCTTGTTTTATATCAGGTTCTTAGACAGCACTTACATTATACATGCCCACACTTGGCAAAGATTATTTCACCCCATGTGTTTACAGTCATTATTCTTTTGAGTGTATTCCACTTGATTCTGTAAAACATTAAACACGCCAGAGGAAATACCAAAGGTGAAGATATTTAATGCTGCTAGTGTTACGAAAGAGAAATAAGCTGAAAGCGTTGACATGACAGCCTGAGATACCATAACAAGTTGTGGGTTTTCTCCACTCCAAAACTGCTTTCAAGCCATGGTCTTTTCTACAGCAAGATGGGAGGGCAAGGAAAGGCTGAAATAAAATACTGAATGAAAAGAAACTATTTTTAGCCTTTGCCAGCAAACTTTTCAACCCTGATGTGCTTTTCACCCATTCTGCTGCTCAGCAGGGATAGGAGACCCCCTCCTGGCCTGGTTGCCAGGTTTCTGATTGCCCTGCCAAGGCCTTGGCAGCTGGTTTTGTCTCTGCAGTCAGCTCTTTCCTCTTCTGTGAAGGCTCTTTTTTGCTTTGTGCCTCTGCTCTGTCTGTCCCTTGGCCACCATCGTCTGTGGCACTGGATGTTACCTGCACGGCTGGCACTGGCTGAAGGGGCTCATTGCTCTTCTTCCACCTCCGGGCCCCCGACTGTGTATTGAATTCATACATTTTGCCAGTAACTTGCAAGGGAGAAAAGACAACTGATTAATTCCTGCTTTAGCAGATTAAGACAGGACAGTTCTTCTCAGGATGGGGTTGAAATGAGAAACGGCAAGCTGGAGAGGTAGCCCCGAGAGGAAAAGCTTCATTTCTGCAAGTGAGTGTGGAGACCTGAGCATCGTGGTGGCCACTCAGGGGAGATGCTATTTATCACTATAAAAACTGTCTCTTGCTAAACAGACAGAGAATCAGGAGCTATAGTGGCACTTCTTGTAATTAAACATTACCAATATGAGACAAACAAAAGACCATTAAGAAATGGTGGTTACATGTTACTACATGTTACAGTTTGTATCAGAATTAATGGTTTCTGACACATCAACACAATGGGAGCAATTAAAGCTGAAACTGGATCTCTTTACATGTTATTTTTTCTAACTGTTTACAAGGCGGGCATGTTAAAGCAGCCCAGATCAGGAAGCAGCTCCTGACCATCCCTCCTAATCATATTCAACAGATGATGTCCTGGGAATTATTAAATCTCATTTCCAAAGCACCAACACTTGATCCTCTAGGGTTTGGGATGTGCCATGGAGGGGAGAGGGGAGCAGTGGGGAGCACACATTTCTCTGCTGACACCACAAAGCTGTGTTATACCTTACTGTTTGTGTCAGGCATGACACAAACGCTATGGCTCTGGAGGGCAGTTTGGATGGACTCAGATATCTCTAAGTCTGGTGTGGTCAGGTTTGCTGAGGAAGGGAGCCACCAGCTGCCCTGCAAAAACACCGGGAAGCAGCTCTTGCAGTGGCCTAGAGAATATCCAAGTTTAATATATTACAAATGCAGTTACACAGGGAAAAGGCAGGGACTTTGGAGCTCATCCCTTCAGATCTCTTTATGAATAGCAGGTGGGCTTGGACCTGGACCAAAGTGGCCTTGAGCAGCCTTGTGGATGGGCTTAATTGCACAGTAGGGTCCCATTTGTTTGCCCAAATTCTACTGAAGTCCCCATGCCTAGTGTTTCCCATTAGCTTACAGCATTCGACAGCTCTGAGCCAGCTAATAAGAAACACAAGGTACAGGCACTTGGGTGGAAATTTGGCCAGATGAATCCAAGACTGGAAACAAGCCTGCCTTCTTCTGGCTAATTTTTAGACCTATTGTTTCGGACTTATTTTCAGATCTATTTGTTAAAGAGCTATTTTGACTGACTGTCACATTTTAGCAGCCCCACCTTCTCCATGCTGGGGGCCGTCAGCCATTAGATGCGCGGCTGGGCACCCTAATGCGAGGCCAAGCATCACGGTGCGGGGCTCAGGCAGGGGCTGTGGTTCAGGGGGGATGAGGTAAGGCAGATCAACCCTTAGAAAAAAAGTATTTTTCTGTAATGAACCCTGCTACAGAGCACAGTGGCTGTCACGTGGGGAAGGGGATAAGCACTACACCTCCTGCATAACATTGATTTTCCTAGCTTTCACCTTAATTTCACACTGTTGCTGCAAGGGAGGAGGTTTGTGCAGGAGTGAATAACTCGCCCACCCGCTCTGCATCCAGGGAGAGGTTTAAGAGACAAAGTCAGTACATCTGCAGCTACATCAATCTGCTGGCCATTTCCCAGATATGGGAAGGGTGAAACCACGTAGCCATGACAGCACCAGAGCAGGAGGCTTGCATCAAATTCGTTCTCCCCTCCCACCTTCCTATACCAGAGCCATACATTTAGGTTTAGCAGAGGAGTTGTGAATAATCTGGCCATCGGACGTGTGCTTTCAAGGGCCATAAGTATATTCTACCATAAGAAATGCTACTAGGGCACCGTCTTCATTTTCACTATCTGTAAAATATAGCTCCTATTCTCCTTGGAAACAGCAGACCTGAAATATGAAAAGCAAATGTCGAATGATATTTAAATCAACTAATCCAGTTTGTTTCCAGCCAAATATTCATATCCACTGTTAATTGCTTTTTACTACCTGGATCTCTGGCTTCTCCATCAAAGGCAGTATTTAGCTTTGTCATCGTCTGTGAAGAGAGACAAAATGTGATATGAATCCTGTGAATTAGTTAAGTGAGAAGGAGGAGCAGTGACTTGAAAACGGTGACCTACATGGATGGAGGTGGATTTGTATGACCTGCATATTGCATTCCTGTAGACTGGGTTTAATCAAAAATGGCAACAAAAGCCATTTGTGGTGTAGGATGTTGCCACTAGATGTTCAAAGAAGGATTAATAAGGTCTGACATGCTAAATGCCTCCACGTGTGTAACCACAAGAGGGTCACCCCTCTGAAGAACTTGGGGAGGGAAAGTACACTAATGAAAGCACCTTGCAGCCTTTATGCTATTATGGCTATGAAAAAGGAAGGAGGCCCAAGATCTAGAAGCAAAGAAACATCTATTGCAGTGAAAACAACTACGGCATTTTGCTGCAAATATATTTGAGGATCCAGACAACTCCTCAAGAAATGGAAGTAATTACAATTTAACACCACTTGTAAATACCACCTGTAAGTCACAGAAAAGTATGTCTTGACACTGACATACAACATACCTTTCTGTAACAACAGCACTTGGGTACACTTGTGTACCTTACTGGTTGCCCTCAGGCAGGTCAGGGTTACCTGCAGCGGTCAGAAGTGTCCCAGCAGCCCAACGTTGCCATCAGTGCAGCCGGAGCCCTTGTCATGCTGGCTCCGCGGCTGCAGCAAGTCGCCTTGTCACCACGCCAGGCACAGCCGCTCTGGCCCCCCAAGTATGGGGCTGCCAGAGAGGCTGCAGAATTCGGCACTTGCAGGCAAAGGGGCCACAGCATGGGGGAGTATCCATCACGCCCAGTGTTGCCTCCAACTACAGAGGCCCGTTGGGGCACTGGAGTGTTTTGCATTTGGGGGCAATCCTTTTTTCTTCGCCTATCATTTTTATATTCTCTTTGGAAAACAGACACTTTTCATAGAAAGGGTCCTACGATCATATTGTATGATGGGGCTGGGGAAAACTGGGGTTTGTTTTGAGGCTGGCAGTACTTACCACAACCACTTCTTTCTTAGGTTTCTTCTTTTCTACAGAAAGGAAAATGCACATTGTAAAGAATCAGATTTTTCTGACAGTGACTATAGGCACTAAAGCCAAGATTTCCTCAAACAAATGGACATTCTTGGTACTCAACTTCTGAGACATTTCAAATGAGCCTTATTTCTTTTCAAAGGCTGATCCCTCGTACTATTTGAAAAGCGAACTCCTTCATAGTATTTTGGAGTGATAATCCACAGTTGCCAATGACTAATCAAAAGTTTAACCTTGCAAACTCTTATTCCTTCAGTAATTAATAAATAACAATGGCTTCTTTAACAAATTTCCATTTCTAAATAATATGAACAGATATAGAAATTCACATTTGGGGATATTTGAACTACAAATGTAGATTTTTTTTCCATGAATGTTTGTAGTTGCAAGGCTTGTGCACTCAAACATGCACTTGGAGACAAAACAGGGAAGTGCTGCAGATCCAGTCAAGTAAAATTCAGATTGAAGAACAGTTTGGATATGTGTGAATTTACCACACTATTAACTCATCCCACATGCAAACAAATACAGCAGCAGTGCCACGGGCAACTCAACAGCACGAATTTGTGGATGATACCCAACTAGTTGCTATGATTTCTTATTGCTTGCTCCTTGCCAATTTGTGTCATGTCCTTTCTTTGGAGAACTGTATGCCTGGCCACCAACAGGCTTTGCAACCGGGTGTGCAATACTCTGAAGTGCTGCAGATGGGTCTCAACCTGAGCACTGATGGGAAACCTGTTCTCTCTGGCCTTTGCTGCCCAGCATTTGGGAACCAGTTTTTCAGAAAGCACCAAGCATCCATTGTTTGGAAACCAACCAATGCTGAAATGTCTCAAACTGGGCAACCAAGAGAACAGCTAATTTTCAGGTTTTGTTAGTCATTTGTTTTTTTCAAGCTAGGAGATACTGACTGAGGAGAGGGACTTATAAACGCAGGGCCTTACTGAGCCCATATGAGCCATGCTTGCTAGCACAAAGCTAATGGGACTAAAAGGAACAAGACTGCTTAAAAAAACCCAATTTTTTATGAGCAACTTATACCCCTGCTAAGTTATACAAATCCCTTTAAAAGCAACAATACTTTAAAATAAATCTTCAGATACATGAAGTAATGGTGTCAAGGGAGCAAATGAAGGGATCAGAGAACAGGGAATTAGAGTGGAGAGGACTCTTGAAGGTGCTGTACAGGGATGGGATTATTTTTTTAACAGATAGCATATGAATTGTATGTGAAAAATATGGTAATTCTTTAGCATCCATGCCAGAACACCAGGCTACTCTGAATTTGGTTTTTACCTAACAGTTAATAGATTTGAAGACCAAAAGGACCATGAGATCACTTAGGAAGGCCTCATAATCAGCCAGTCTGATTCAGTACTCTTGTACTGGATCAAATTTATTTGTCTAAAAATGGATTAACAAATTTTACACTGAATTGTAAATAAGGTCTTGTTGTGAAATATTAAAATATGGAAAAGAGGTACACACCTGGAGCATTTATCCTGTAATGGAAAAAAGATTAAGAGCGTAGTTAACAAATGTCATACTTTTGTCTACATAAAAATATCATGCTTTATTTTCTTTCATTTGGCAAGAAAGATGTGCTTCCTTGAGTTCTGAGATTTGCTTGATTTGTTTGGTGTCTGATTTTGCTTTCACTGAAAGCCCACATCATTTAATGCTGTTTTCAAAGAAGAAAACAGCCCTGAGCATTGCTCTAACATTTCCCCAAGAAGGGATGATATTAAAAAAATAAAGTCCTATTGATGATAGCATGATGGATTTATATAATCTAGAAAAATATATTTTCAAATATTGTCATCTTGTTCCATCTTCCTCCATGGAGGAAGGTCCATTTTTTGGATCTGATGTGCTCAGATAATACCTTTTAAAATATGTGAAAGGTTGTAAATGTTTTTGAAAATATAGAAATTGCTTTTTAATGGGAGAGCCTGGCTCCCGATGAATCACTTGCCCTATTAATAAATGATAACAATAGCCAAGTTATACGCCACTAGATTCATCATTTTTATCACAAATTGCTAAATCCCTTGCACACACCATTGGAATTATAATCACAGCCATATATTACCTCTTTACATTTACTATAATTTCTAAATTTAGGTCCAAATCCTGAGAACACTTATAGAAATCCTTTTTTTTTTTTTAATCCCAGTCCACTTAAAGACCTGCTTATCTTTGTTTTGTGGAGTAAAAAGCCAATTTAGAGGCAGTCTGGCTCCAGCCCGCTGAGAAGGCAGCTAGTGGGGATCTCTGCCGCTTCCCACAATCAACCAGAGCCAGTCCCAGGTGTTTCCATGCCTTTTGCCAAGCACAAGCACTTAAAGGTACCACAAAGCTTTATGGGCCAGAGCCTTGCAACAGGCTTGGGTAAAACTCCAGGAAATCTGCAGAAGTTTTTCCAGAACAAAGAATTTGGCATGAGCACCAAGGTTTGGAAAGGAGTCTGGGATCTGTAGCTAAGAGGGAGGAAAATGCGTCCAGTAACTACCTAGATGGGAGCTCCCTTGGAGCAGGAGCCAAATACAAACCAAACAACGCGTTTGTATTTTTGGTCAGCACAGTCAGGCACAGACTCTGACTGTGCCTCACGAGCACAGCTGCCTTTAGAGGTCATAACTGTTAATTCCACTGCTACCTTCAGCTAATGCTAATGTTAGTAAATTCATGAAAAAAAAAAAAAGCCATGGACATTTTTCCTTGATTTCATATCATTAACATCCAATATCACTGTAGCTGGTAATAGCATTTACTACAGGGAAGGGCATACCACTATAAAATATTCAAAGTGTAGATTTCATTACGGCTGAAAGGCCTGACTTATCTTTGTCATTGCCAGGTGCTGCTGGGTACTTCCCCAGCGTGACATTTGGGAGGACTCACAGAGGCGTGCCGTCTGCTTTGCCTGCCGGAGGGCAGCGGGTGCGGACCCACGTCGCCAGCAGGAACCCCAGGTACCCCAGCAGTCCGAGGAGCAGCAAACTGCCAAGGGTGATGACGAACGGCACGTACCACGCCGATTCAGAGAAAAGGTTTTCCCTTTTCGTCACAACAGTGAAGCCAGGCTTTTAAAACAAGATAGGAAAAGTTCCTCAAGGCTGCATACTTGTAAGGTTACTGACTCCAACGGCACCTTTCATCTGGTTGAACTTCCGCACTGAAGCAGCTGGCCCAAGCTTGCCCTGGGGCTCTGCAGATGATGGGCAAAGGGAGATAGTGTTTGCTGGAGACAGTGATTCATCCCACGTACCTGCCTGCTGACTGCCAAGGCAGCTCAGGTGACTGAGATGGACCACCAAGTTCCTGGGACAACCAAAGGCAGGTGAAATGGAGCCCACCCACGATGCAAAAAGGAGGTTTCAGATCATGTTTCAATGTCTTATATTAAAACAAGCATGCCATGGTGGGGTTTAAAAGCCTCAGGTTGCCTGAGAAGCTGCAAGTGCACTGTTGGAGGGTAAGCAAGTTCAGGGAATACTGCCATTACCAAGATAATGGTTTCTTGTTACCTAAAGCAAAACTGGAAGTAGGTCATCTTCACTGCAGCGATCATTCGGCCCGCTTCATAAGAGGAGTTGATCCCCAAGGAATTGGGTTATCGTATAAAAAGAAATGAAACTCCTTTTTTTACCCTATGACTTGTTCCAGAAGGGAAAACCACGCTTCCTGAGCAGCTGCAATCTCCCACATCTTCTTGAGTGCCAGGAGACACATCTCTGAGCTGGCACATCACTTGGTGCTAGCAACTCATTCATTAAGGTCCCATCATGAAACTATCCTCACACAGATCAGAAATTACTCATTTGCTCTACCTGTGGTACTGTTAGTTTTGATTGTCTACTGAAGTTTTTATTTGATTTTCTGTAAGACATTTGTAATCATATTGCATATGAAATTTAGTAGGGTACCTATTTCTTTCCTGTTTAAGGATACCTGTAAAACAGCCTATTTAGCCTTGCAAAAAAAGGTACATCCAATCCTTACAGAAATTCTCAAATAATCTCAAGATCACCACCACCACTCCATCCTCACTGGGACTGAAGTCACAAGTGACTTTTTGTGACGGGGCTTCTTTTCTACACTACCAGCCTTCCAGCATCAAGCTGCTGCACTGAACACATGTAAGGAGTAGTAATTGGAGAAGTTGCTGTAATGGAAGTGCTCTTCTGGAAAACAGGCTGAAAGTGGAAGGCTGATATCTCTGGGGAGGCAGATTTAATGCTGTGGTATGTGGTCGAGACTGTTTGTATTTGTGGTAAAGCACAGTAAAGAAATACAGAATAAGTTCTGTTATTCAGCTTAACTTTTCATTTCCACATCAAGTAGTGGGAGGAGAAGGCTGAGTAAACCATTTATTCCTTCCCAACAGAGCATTAGATACTAACAGGGTTATTAATCAGTCTGCAAGTTTGGATTTAAGCATTTTCATAGCAAAGCATCCAGACTTGCATGTGCTGTTTGCAGGATCCTCTGGTTCTGGCTCAGTTACCAGTAGCCCGTAGCAGATCCAGATAGATTTTACAGTCGATAGCTCTTTTACCCCTTCACGAGCACACTCATTTTCTTTCCTGTGTGCAAGAGAAAAAAGGGTAATGCCATCTGCAGGCAGGCAGAAAATGGATGGACTCTGGATGACAGAGAGATGGTGCAGCAAGGGATGAAGGTGACAACCTGCACAAGGTTGGGGACCGAGTGGTCTGTACCCTCAGGCTGTGCCGCTTCTGCAGGCAGGATGAACGCAAGCTCTCCTCATGTGCTGCATCAGCCTGATGGAAATCAGCTCCAAAACAACACGGGTGAGCCAGAGCTTACCTAGGACGGCTGTGCGGAGGAGTAGACTGTATTGCTGGGACGGAGGCCCACAGCTCCACGGCCTCTGCAAGGTCAGATCCCACCCTGGCTGCCGAAAGCTGTGCAGGCTTCCCCAGCTCGGCTATGGAGCACTATGTCGGCAGAGAGCTCAGGAAAGACCCATGCCACTCCTCTGGATTTGTTGTCTGAAATCTCAGCAACACACTGAGGATGTGCACAACTGCTTAAGTTCCTGGCAGGCAGCTCAAAGTTTTACATGACGATGACCTCAGGGATGGAAAAAAAGACCCTTCCAAGTGATGAGGATTTCGTGTTGTTGTTGTTGCCTATTTCAACTTTGGTAGCCACGGATTAATGTGTCCCACTGCTAAAGAAGCACATAGAAGTGCAATGCAGCTTGGGGAGTGAATAGCTATGAATAAAAAAAAAGGTAGTGCAAAATGCATGAGGTAATTTTAAGGTTCCAGGCAAAGGTTAACCCCTGCTCTTTCCTTATTAATAAAGCTGCCAAAATCTTTAACTTTCCAGTTGCATGGTAATGGCAGTATGCCCAGTCCTTTGGCTACTTGCCCTTTTTGTTTTAGAAATGAAAATACAAAACATATGTCATGACTCTGTACCTGGGACCAATCCTTCATGACACTAAGCACATCAACCACCTTTGGCTTCAACGTTAAGAGCATGGGGCTTGGCACTTCCCAGGACTGGACCCACTGTAAGTTTTTGCTTTTCTTTCTTATACATGTACTCTCTTCTCTTCACTCCTAAGGAGATTAGTCCATAAAAGAAATGCAGAACTGGACATAAATTTCAGTGAACTTACCGTTATGGCAATGACAGTCGTTGGGTTTGGGATAACTCTGATGCTTAAAGTCACCGTTCCAGTTTTAATTAGGCGTGTAGTTTTGTCCCTGGCAGATAGTAAATTGTCATCTGTTATATAGACATGCAGTCTGTAAATCCAGTTTGTATCAAGTCCGCTTTCATAATCAAACCTTGATGCAAGAATCAGCCGAGATGTGTTGGAGCCAGCACTTGGTGAAAAGGTGAAATGATTGTTCACATTGCCTGCAGAAAATCGACATCAAAACACCAAAAAAATTTACTTTGATCCCACATTAAAGCAAAGGCTGGAGCAAGCAAAAAGATCACTTTCTGTTGACAACTTGTTATGGATCATTACACACCTGTGTGGTGAAATATCATTGACAAAAATGGCTCCTTGATCTTCCTGATACCATATAAAATAACTTAAAACAATACAGTTATAAAAGCATTCAAATATAGAATAAGACCCCCTATGGGGACACAGCTGAGAGGAGGCTGTGGAAACACTTCAGAGCCATAGGACACACAAGAGGTCACCTGAATGACCTGTCCTTACAGCCTGGAGAGCACCCAGAAGCAGAAGCACCCAGCCAGGGTGAGGACCCTGCGGTGTTGCAGGGCTCATTCCGCTCCTGGGGTGTCCCTGGAGTGGCCCCTAGGCCACATGGGCACCACCAGTGTCTTCAGAGGCCCCTCCAGCCCCTCTCTGTGCCTTCTCCTTCTGCCCAAAGGCAGAGGCCTTTGAACAGGTCCCCAGAAGAGAGCTAATGACTCGGGGACATTAATTTATATGATTTATTTACAAATCAAAGCAAACCATCAACATTCACTAATTTTTGCACTGCTCTCAGCTCACACACCATGACACAGTACCTTCATTAATGAAGTAACGAAAAGACCTGGGATCAGAATCACGATCTTGACATTCAATCCTGAAGCCATTAATATTGGTCCCAACAGCTAAGCTGACTGGGATTTGAAATGAATAGAAATTGGGTGAACAAACTGGTTCTTCATCATTTACTTCCAAAACATTGACAGTTACCTGAAAGAAAAGAGCAATAGCAAGCTGAAGGTCCTCCACTGTGCTGAGCCAGAATTTTGTTAACTTCAGAAACTGTTTGGCTTTGCCCATTTTGCTCTTTTGATCAACAGCAGTTGAGGAGCAATGAACCTCCCTTCCAATCTAGTTTCTACTAGAAAATGTCTGTGATCATTTGATCTTCAATTCTTTTTGTGATCAGCACTCACACACACACTGATCTTCTGAATACAGGTTCCTCAACTTGAACCATTTTCCAAAACTGTGGGGTTTTCGAGTTGATGTGTCTGACTGTTTGAATCGCCCGAATTGTGTCATAGTTAGAATGAGAAATAATAATACTACCACATATTCATTAAACTTCCTTTCAAACCTCTCAAATTGCTTCACAGTCGTTAGTTAGGCTTCTTAGCATATTTAATAATAATTCAGAGCATGATCCATGGAAGGAAGGAAGAGTCCTTATAGACTGTTCCCAGTGAGAAAGAAATGCTGGTAATGGCCTTCTGCATGGCTGGGAGCACCCCGGGCAGCAGCAGATGTGCTTTATGTCAGCTGGGATTAGCTGGCTGAGAGAAAAAGGTTACCATTCTCAAAGCTCTTTCCTCTAATGTCTGTTGGTCTTTAGCAGGCAGCAGATAAACTTGTCATTATTAAAAGCTCCTGATGCTGAATTTTCCTTAATCATCACCTTGAAATATTATAGGTGATAAAGAGATTAAGTACCTCCCACCTAGCATCTCTATGGGTGGTGCTTGGCTGCTTGTATCCCCCACAACAGATGTGCAAAAACCAAAGGTAAGGCACAAGCAAGAAGACGTGAAAAGGAGTAAAAAGGAGTCTGTATGTGAAGGACATTGGTATTCTTTGAAAGAAGTCACTATAAAATACCTTGGTGGATATATCATCTATACTTTTTCTTCTGAATAAAATAGCTCTGGGCAGCAAACTTGAGCACAACCCTACTGTTTAATGTTATCATGGTCCCTGGCATGCTCTTGGCTCCTGCCGGATAGCACCATCAGGCACAAAACTAGATCATGGTCAAGGGAAGGCATGTGTAAGGGTTCATCTCCGATAGGCCATGTGGACACAGCCGTGCTGGGCTGGGTCCTCTGACATTATCCCAGGAGGCTGCCCAAGCCATCATCCCATCCCCAAGGTATGCAGCACATCCTCGCTGTGCCACCCCATGACAACACAACTCTGATGGGTTGCAACATGATTCTGGCATTACTTTGGGAACTTTGTGGTGAAAAAACGTCACATACAAAATCAAAAGTATGTTTGAGGGCAAGGGGTACTACACAGGCTCCAAAAAGTACTTGGAACTAAGCATGGCTACAATTAGGTTGTGCTACCTGGCCTCAAGACCCTGTCCTTTTTCTATTTTCCGGTACGTATGTAGGCATAAAGAATATCTTAAAGTGTCTAGGGCACAGAAAACTATTTCACTGCCCAAGTAAAATAAGAAAAAAAGACTGAGAAACAAAAACCACAGAGTTAAAAATATAAAAATATTACTTTAATCCTTTTTGTAAAAAATAAACCAAGACTAAGTGAACACCACCTCTTTCATCTGACTAATATAGGACTCTGTGCAGGGGTGGACTTGCCTTGTAGAGACCAAGGTGCTTTGCCCAATGTCTTACTGTTCTTGCCAGGAAGAAGAGAGAAAAATGCAGATAAAAGGGGAGAAGTTGAGTGGATTGACTCACAGATGCTGTTGCAGTCTTCTCTTGGTCTGAGGCCTGTACTATGAGAATATGTTTCTGAGTTGTTTCATAGTCTAATCTGGCTAAAATCTTCACATCTCCTCTTGTTGGGCTGATCCAGAAGATATTTGTGTAATCCCTGGTGCCTCCTCCAGCTACAATGGAATAAGTGATAACACTGGGTGACGAGTCCTTGTCTCTAGCATTCACTCTTCCAATGGTGGATCCAACTGAGAGACAGAAAATCTGTATTTCATTAACATTTTAAGGAAAAGGAAGTAAAGAGTATTTGTTCCAATCAAAACTTAATGAAAATGAACTAAAGATTTGGTTTAGAGTTTTTCACCCCAAAAAAGTAAAGCAAAGGTGTGAGAAATACTAGTTCACCATGCTGTGCTATGGTTCCCCTTGCCTGCTAGCAATAAATACCAAGACGTGAGGAGTCTATAGAGAACCACACCAGAAGTGCTCTGGTGGTGAGGGCCACCCCAAGCCCTGTACTGACATGGACAAACTCCCCCCTTGCGGCAGCCGAGTGCTGGCTTGGTTGGAGGAACAAGGTTCTTTGTCTGCCTTGAGAAGCAATTGCTGCTGTTCCTTCTGAGGTGTTTGAAAAGTGGCTTGAATTACCTTCGTGACAAGCATTTACGAAGCAAACTATAAATGGCAGTGCTCTAAACTGTGAGAACGAAGATGGGACTGTGCACGCCCATCTCTGCAGACATTGATTCAACACTAAGTGGATGCACATGACCCAGGGATATACAGGATGAATAGTCCACATGCACAGAGTAAAACAGAAGGAGGATGTAAACAAAGGGTTGACTTTTTTTTTTCTTTCCTGACCTTGTGAACTCCAGCCCTACTGCAAACTGTTGGCTCCTGTTTGGTACAACAATAGCAAGCACCTTGTTAACATCAACTCAGATCAAAACAAAAGGCAGTCTGAGCTGGAAAAAACATATTATTTCTCTTGACAGTTTCAGTATCCAGCAAAGTTCTGTGGCTGACACGGAGAGCTTTACAACATAACCATGTCACAGGTGGGTTTCAAGTGTTACATTGCTAAGATACACGTTAGTGGTATGAGGAGACACACACGGAATAGAAAATGCTACAAAATTCACCATATCATGCCCACTGGGAAACAGCGTAGAAAGCCAAGCTCCGTCCATGCACCATAGAAATAGAAGCAGAAGCTGGGCAAGAACAGGCTCCTGAGCAATGCAAGATGCAGGTATGAATACCTGAAGGTCAGGGTCCTCTGATTGCTGAGTGGCTATCCTGTGCCTCTTTGTCCCCCCTTAACCTTCCTTGCTTTCCTGGCAGCTTGGCTTCTGCAGGAGCCAGTGCTGCCAGGGTTCCTCTCCAGGCAGCCCCTCCTGCCGCAGCCTCCCCAGTCTCTCCAGCTCCCTCCCAGCCATGCATCCCCACGCCAGCTGCAGCTCTGCCGTACTCAGCAGTGGCCGATGACGGCTTCTCCACAGGGCAGGCAGGAGTGATTTTTGCAGACCTCTGGACCTTGGCAGGATCCTCCTGACCACAGAAGCAAGAAAACAGAGCTGAGGGTGAAGGCTGGAAATTTGGGCTTGCTCCTTTGCCCATGGCAAGGGAGAGGAGTTTGTGGGAAGGATGGCGGGGCTGTTTGAAGCATGCCTTTTCCTCCCCGCCACCCCTTGCCTCCTGGCTTAGGCAAATGGACACAGAAGCACCCTAGAGCCCACAGGTCTGCTGACCATAGCCACAGCTGCCTTCACCTGTGCTTTAAGCCTGCTGTGGCTATAATAATTTGATGAATTGAAGCAGATACTAGATTATCTGGCTGCTAAATCACCTGGAGTTTCATGGGCAGCTTCATCATGTCCCACTCAGATGCAGTGATGCACTTGGATGTCCTCCTTGGTGATGTGGCCATTGGGGGAGATTTGTAACAGCAGCCTGGGGCAGTGTTGGATGTGCTAGAGGACAGAGCTGCCGTTCAGAGGGACCCGGCAGGCTGTAGCTACGGGCCAGCAGGACTTGTGGAGCTCAGCACAGACAAATGCAAATTCCTCGACCTGGGTCAGAACAAGCCCATGCATCAGTGCAGGCTGAGACTGACAGAGCAGGCAGCAGCTTTGCAGGAATGGACCCGAGGTCCTAGTGGACAAGATATACATGAGCCACCAGGACACCCTCAGGGGAACGGAGACCACACATGGACTGGATTAACGAGTGTGTTCCCAGCACATGGTGGGAAGTGACTAATCCACTCTGATCAGCACTCATAAAGCTACCTGTGACCAGTCTGGGGGCCTAGGTACAAGGGAGATGCTAAAAAACTGGAGAAAGGCTGGGGAGGGTTGAGCAGAGGACGAAGGAGGAGAGGTTGGTGGGGCTGGGTTTGTTCAGGCTGGAGAAGGGAAGGCAAAGGGAGGATTTAATTGCTGTAATCCACTACCTAAAGGGAAATAATACAGAAGACCCAGATACCCTCTTCTCAAAAGGGGACAGTGAAAGGACAGTAGAGAACAGACACAAGCTGCAACAGAACATTCCAGCTGGGTACAAGGTAAAGTTATCTTGAATGAAGGTTGCTCAGCTGGAACAGGTGCTCAGAGAGGCTGTGGAGTCTCCATCCTTGGAGATTTTCAAAACACAACTGGATGAGGCCACAAGCAACCTGATCTAGCTTTGAAATTAGCCTCCTTTGAGCACAAGTTAAACTTGAGATCCCCAGAGGTCCCTTATGCCTTCAATTTTTCTGTGACCCTAGGAAGTTCAGAATGAGGGTCAAGACTTATCCAGCATATATCTAACATACCTCTCAATTTTTTCTCAGCCAAGAGAATAAAGCCAGTAAGTGAGGTCCTGGGGCAGAAGGCCTGTGTTTGGTACATCGGGTCATATGAGGGAGAGGCTGAAGCTAGGGAACATGCCATTCCCGTGCCAAGTCCTCTGCGCACCGAGCAGCACAGCATAGAGCTGGCTGGTGGTCACATCTGACACACAAGGATTATCAAGAAGGCAAGATGCCGTAGCACTGCTCTGCAAACACATGTGCTGCAGGACTCACCAGGGGACAGGAAGGGTGCTGAGATGGGAGTCAAGCATGTGAACAGTTTCAACAAATTCAGTTTTAAGGCCATGTTTGCAGCTGCTGGTCCTGGGCTGTTGCAGGAATAGGAAGGACCCTGGCTCCAGGCACGAGGAGCTGCTCTGCCGTCTGACTGAGTGTAGCCTCCCCATCCAACTACTCCCACCCCCACCCCATCTTAAGGGCACCTGCTGCACCGAAGGTGAGCTGGGTCTAAGGGGACAGCAGGGTGGCCATCCTGCACTATGCCTGGGCCAAGGGAGTCCTCACTCATCTGTGTCAGTCTATAATGGTTTCTTTGCACCACCGCAGTTCCTCCAAAAGGCTAATTCAGCAAAAGCAGAAAGATGGTCTGAAACAAGACATCTGAGTTCAGTTCCTGGCTCTGCCATAGATTTCTTGTGCAATTGCTGAATTTGTCTGTATCTCAGCTTCCATCTGTGCAATTCGAGTTTTTGCCAGTTTTGTCTATTTAAGGGTAGTAGGCGGTTTTGTGGTGAGACCCTGGTTGAACTGGAACTTTGAGCCATTCTCCTCATTCAAATATATAAAAATCCATTTAGAGCAAAAGGGTACTTATCAACATGACAACATTATTTCTGTTAAGTAGGTGCTACTTACTGTACCTTTAGTAATTTCTGGAACATTAAATACATATGATAAATTACTGAAGACTGGGAAAAAATCATTCACTGGCTTTATCCTGATGTAAATGTAGATGATATCTGGAAATATAACAGAAGATTAAATCATAGTTAAGTATGGCTGTGAAATTTTCTCATGCATATATTCAAAATACATATGGTATTCCTCTCTCCATGCTGTTACAGCACAGGAAAATATCAAAAGAAGTGTAAAAGGGATACTTGCTTGAGTAGCTAGGACAGGCGATATCTTGCACCCTGACAGTCAAAGAATAAACTTCAACTCCTAGATTAGCTGGATTTTCTAAATCAATACTTTCAATCATCTAAATTAAAAAGAAATACAATTGGTTTTATATTTTCTTACATAAAATCACAATACACATAATGGAAATCACTTTTTTCAGCATTCTGTAAGTGTGGTCTCCCCCTCAGACATGCAGAATCGCTCTGTAGGAGTAATATAGGCTATTAATCAATTACAGGATTGAATTACAGGCTTTTTCTACATGTTCATGCTCTGGTGTTTCTTGGAAATTCAAAACTCTTTCTTTCTGCCAACATAATTTCTTCACCTTAAGTGCTGGAAGTTTTATCAGTTGGATCATAAGGTCTTGGCCTTTTACCTAGTTAATTCAAAGCTCATGTAATGAGCTAGCTATTTACTCTGCCCTTTGTTGGCTCAACAAGAATCTGCTGTTGCTAAATACTAATAGTTACTCCTTGAGCTCACACCTGCAGACACGTATTAAAGGTATCAGATTCAGCCACAAGTGTTTATCCAGGAACAAAGTTGTTACTAAATGGTGGCTTACGTGGATTTAAATCCTAATTTCCTGAGCTCTCTCCCTTTCTGTAGGAGCCTCATAAACTTTGGGGCAGTAGGACTACAGCACAGGTATCCACTGTTGATTGTCTACAGGGAAATTCCTGGAGGAACAGGACATTTCAGATAGCCTGTTACATTATACATACATGGTGATCAAAGGGCTGACAACAATCATATCCTGTGCAGCAATGAAAATGCTCTTTATGTTGGCAGATGAAGCAGCTAAGGGCAGTGCTCATTGACATGTATACTTCAGATCAAAAATTAAAGTAGGCCATACAAAACTAGTCCTGTAGCACTCTTGTCTTTTAGCCAGAATGTCTATTTTTTGTCTATTTTTTGTTACGTTTCTCTTTTTCTGTAATTGTTCATGTTTCTTTTTAAAGCAATGAAACAACCACCATTGCACAAGCCCAGCAACTGGTGGGGGTTCTGGCCAATGCAAATATGCCAGCATTTAATATCAGCATAAGGAACCTATATTTTGACACGCAAAATCACACAAGTGCAAATCCCACCACACTTTTGTGAAAATTTACCACTCAAAGTGGTTTTACAATTCTGACCAATGAAGCTGGGAAGTAGTTACTGAGTGTGGGATTTCTCAAGTATTTCAATTCTTCATGCTGAATAGCAAGGATCTTCCACAGTCTGTCATGAATAAATGGGTATGAAATAGCGTCAAATTTCTCTGTTTATCCATATCAAAGTTGGTGCTTCACACTCCCTAAAAAAGGATTTTTTTTTCAATCATATCTAGCACATTTATTTAAAACTGGATAAAACAGTTCTCTGTTCACCAAATTCTGTAGAATCCATAGAAAGCATCCTATCAAAGGGCATGTAGTTCACATCCAGTCAACAGTCATTCTCCACATCATACCTGCTGTGACATGAATTACAGTAATTATTTTTTGCTTTTACAGACAATGAATTCAAAAAACTTATAATATTTCATAAGCTGACTTCTGAAATGGGACAATCTAACACAAAGCTACAAGCGACTGACCACAAGTCTTCCAGACACAGTGGAATCCAGAGCGAAGTTATTGCTTCCAAAACCAGATAATCCAGTGAAATTAAATTGATTGTGTGATGGATCAACATCAATATCTTTACAGTAATTTCTAAGATCAAGAAGAAATGTCCCAGCAGTCGTATTTTCATTTGCCTCTCTCCTGTTTAAAACAAACATGTTTCCCATCAGAGCAATTTATATTTTTCCTCTTGAACTCTTCATATAGTACATGCCAAAACATTGGCTTCCAGTTATTTTCTAAGTGAAATCCTAGATCTAAATAGGAAAAAGTTGATGAAGCAACCCAGAATCTGATCTATATGCTGTGGTGGACAATAGCCCTGTATAATGGGCAGGACGTAAAAATTTAGCCAGATCCAAATCATAAACCTGAAGCTCAGCTAAACTTCAGAAGCTGCCATGAGATCTTAATGTTCAAGATTAGTTCAACTGATAATTAGTATTTTAAAACAGCTTGACAACAGTCATTTCTTCAGTCTGTTATAATGTTCTCCTGATGAGAAGCTCATTCTTCTCTCCTTAACTAATAGCTGGACCATTCCTCTGTTTTGTGAAACTAGCTTTTCTGGCCCTGTTGACAGTGAGGCTCCCTGTGATGCACATGATGGAACTGGGGGCAGAGGGTGTCGATTTAATTTTTTTTAATCAAGACAATTAAATACAAAAACACTGAGAACCAACTGAAATACCATTAAGCCCTCATTTTGTTCCCTTGTGCAATCCCTACAAGACTAGTTCTTTATTTGATCTTTATTTATTTTTTCCCTGAAGATTTTTGCCTCTTTCAGATCAAAATTTAAGCTCACTAGATAACAAAGAGACTGTTGTGTTATTGTCATGGATGTTGTCACTAAGCAGCACTCTGAAGAATTGGATTCTCTTCCTGCCAGTACGTAAAAGTATGTGATTTAAATGCAAGACATTTCTATTAGATAGTGAGCAAGCAATTTAAACAGATACCCACTAACTGGGAATTCCTCATTGCATAGCTTCTTGGCCTGAGATGCTGGATTTTTATCTGCAGCACTGTCAAACTACCATAAGTGCACCTGAAGAACTGCACTATGCAATGTGGCGTACTCTGAAAGATCAGAGCCAAGGCATACCAAACACTTCAGATGGACAATTTTTACTTCAGTCTTTCTACGACACACTTCATCTGTAAAACGGAGTTAATGTTATGTCCTCATGTGCAAATACAAACTACCTCATCATCACAAAGGTCTCAAAGCATTCATAGCCATAGCAAAGTCCATGACTAAGATACTATGCACAGAGGACTCTATAACAAGAGGTGTTCTGGGCTCTGAAGGCCTTACAGACTGCATTAGATAAAAACCATACAGGTCACCAGGGAGTGATTTAGAAGAGAAGAATCTGAAGGTATCTAAAAGAAAGATAAATGAATTATCTGACTATACAGAGATATTTTTAGTCCAAATTTCCAGGTTGAACATGTCAGGAAATTGAGTTCTATTCCCTAAGACACTTAGAGTGAACACTAACCTTTAAAGGCTAATAACAAATGTCCACATGAACCTCTAGCTATAGGTCTGGGGACGCTACCTAACTGATGTGCCCTAGACTGCACACTGCTCTGGGGCAACAAGGCAGCACTAAGGCAATGAAGAGCCTCAATACCTGAAGGTAGACGGATTGCATTCTGGTGGGTTGTCATTGATATCATCAATAATGATTGTGATCTCCATTTCACTGGCATGACCACTGCTGGGACTGTCCTCCACCCGGACTATCAATGAGATGTTAGGATGGAGCCGCAGTGGAAGGGCATCTCGGTCGATTCTCCCGGTCACCTGCAGCACTCCAGTCGCTAGGCAGAAAGCAGCCAGAAATCAGATGTTCACCATGGGGGGAAGTAACAAACACTCACCGTGTACATGCAAAAGGAAAGGGTAGCTCAGCAGACAGGTATCAGAATAAAAAGTTTTCTATTCTGTGCAAATCATGACTGGTTTATTTTTTTTTTAAATGATACAAAATGACTCTGAAAGTTCTGCATAAGACTTTAATGGACAGATACCCATTGCTCAAAAATACGCCATAGGTGGCCTCAGCAGAGGGCTTGGAAAGCAGTTACATTTCCCTTATGCTCTCAAAGAACTAGTGCAAGCCAGAGTTGAGTGCACTCACAGAGCATCAAGGACAATGAGCTGCTAATGGCTGTGCTGTCCTTGCTTTCTAGCTAGTAAGACCGCTTCACTTTCTACCGTTGTCGTTCAAGCATCCTTCAGCACCTCTAAATCTACTCACACATCAACTGAGCTGCTCTTAGCTGTGACAGATTGTGCCAAGTGCTCTGGTCAGCCATTCACTTAATACTTTTTTTTTCACTTCTGTTAGCTTCTGTTCAAAAAAAGGAGGTTTTTATGGCACAGCACAATACTATTCCCAGAGCATGAAGGAGGTGAAGGAACAGTGTATTTATCCTTTGCCTTTTGGAGTGTAATTGAGGGGGCAGGTGGCAATATACGGCCAAAGGGCATAAGGAATCCAAAGCATTTAAGGATCATCCTGATCCCCCACAGCACTGTGTTGTGTGGCAGCTCTTACAGCTGTGATAAGCAGTTCTAAAGCAATAGCAGACAAGGAGCAAAGCAGTCACTGAATGCCAGCTCTGGAGAAAAAACTTCAGGGCACTGGTGTATGCACCCCAGAGAGTACCAGGAGATAGTACCAGCGTGAGAGAGAGGACTCTTTTGGATGGCATTGCCTGAGGAGAGTCATGAATTGAGTAATGAAGCTGAGATGCAGATTTGCTGTGTACCTCAATGCTAGAGCAGATTTCATGCAGGAGAGAGGACATTACGGTCCAACTGCTGCGGCTGTTTCAAGAGCCTCAGAAGGATCACTGCGGTCCTCAGAGATTAAAAAGGCAGCAGCTAATCTTACTTCCACCCAAGGGACCATCACCCTCCAGCCATAAATTAGTATTTGTCAAGAAGTCACCTTTGGTCTACTTTCTTCAATGTATCTTACTGAATCTTGGTCAGCTGACCAAAGAATTTTACCCTAATAATATACTGAGCATTTCTTATTTCTGGGGGTAGCCACAGAATAATGTAAGTCAATTTAAAACTAAGGCAAAAACATTTTCTCCAAAGTAGCCACTCTCTTTTTTGGGGGTGTCAGAAGACACGTTTTTGTTTGTCTCACTTGGATTTATGGAGAAATATCTGTGAGAAGACTGGATGCTGTAGAAAAGCCTGCTGGGAAAGTCTTCATCATCAGGATCTTCAGCTGTTATATTGGCAACAATGGTGCCCGGGCTTTGCTCCTCTGGAATCCTGTAAATTCTTTGTTTTCTGCAAGATAAAATAAAATATAATTCAGCAAAGCACACATCTGTGTTTGCAAGGGCAGCTGATCACAGACTTAGCTGAGCAGTCAATTGTAGCAGCAGAGCCATGGGCACGCTGAGCTCAGAGATGGCTATTTGCACGTCAGGGTAAACATCCCACTCACTGGTTCTGCCAGCTGGACGTGTAGCAACAGCTGAACTGGTACGTGGTCGTAAAGCATGACATAGCCGCACAAATAAGTGTCCTTCCCCTGTAACTTTTTCACAGTAGAAACAATTTGACTTTCACAGAATCATGGAAGCTGAAGATGGAAGGGGCTGTTAAGTCATCTCCCTACAGAGCCACCAGCTTGTAAAGCCACTTGCTTTAGTTCCTTCATTTTGCAAGAGAAAAACAAAAATAGAAGTGGTAATGTGATTAATCATCTTTTGGAATGAATGCTGGAGGCTTTGGGAGGCCACAGTGTTACTAAAAAGCTGAGTTGCCCCTGCAGTAGGTGGAGGCAGGGAGGAGCAGTCCTGTGGGTGCCCAACAGATGAACGTGCTCCAAACTCCCAGCAACATCTGTCTGCTTCATTTTACATGAAGAAAAGGGTTCTTTACTGCTGCCGTTTGGTATACCAGTGCTCTCAAATTTGCCATTAATTAAGTGAGTTTTATAGCTCAGCTATAGTCTGGCAGGCAGTTGTGCCGGATTGCTTATAATGGTTGCAGTTGCATGTTCACGTGGGTACTCAGGTATGCAATTATGGCACTTGAACCACATGCAAAAGCAGGCATGGGCAAGCACACAAAAACCGTGCAAGGAATTTATGAAGGCTGATTTGTATTACTGAAACACACACAAACACCTCCTGCTTCTAGAAATCAAAGGGAGCTGAAGGTGCTCAAGAGTTCAGAAAATTATTAGGAGTATGTTTCAAGACTGAATCTTTTTTGCACATTTTAGACTTCCTATGCCACCACTTAGCTAATTGACTAGTCTATAGTTCCCAGTATAGGAAAGCATGAGCCCTTCATTGTCCTCTGAAAATCAACATCATGGGGCACTTAGCAATTGGAACAGAGAACTGCAGAGACAAAACAGAAGATCCCACGCCTCCAGGTCTCCACTTGCAATTTTAAAAATGGTTAAGACACAGTATCTTCAACTGTTTTGTCAGCTCATATGAAAAGAAGAAAGCATACAGAAGAGAAGTCACATAGGGTTTTCCCAGTAAAAACACCTATCTTACAGCCAGAAGTAAACAAGGAGTTTGTGACGGCTGCAGAGTCAGTGTATTTGGTAAGTTTCTATCTCATTCTTGGCATTGGACCTCTTCCTTCCTTGTTGTCCTGTGGCTTCCAGAGTTACTCGGAAACAAAACAAATAGCAACAGATCTCCTTCACTGCTACCAAAATGTCACCCCAAAATGCCTCTCTGATCACTGGGCAATATGAGAGGGACAGCTCTAACTGGTTTTGGCTCAAAGCAGGGAACTCCCTATGCCCACAGGGACCACAACTCCAACCTCTCTGGGGACAGCAAACTCGCCACAACTCCAGCTTCACAGCCCTAGCAGCCCTCCTGCACCCTGCACAGGCAGTTGTCCTGTCCCCACCACATCTCTCGGAAAGAAGTAGGATATTATCAAGCACATCCCGGTAGCACCGAGTACCAGTACAGCTGGGGAGGAGCTGGGGGCCGCTTCCTACGCAGCTGCATCTGGGCTGTGTCCTGTTGTCCGTCTGTCTGCCACCTGCCAGTGGCTTTTTACAGGATGGCTCAAGCAGACCTTTTAGACACTGCAATGTAATTGCAAAGGAAGCATATGTTTGTTTTCTCGTCTTCTCCTTTATTTTCCTGACTCCACAAGTTTTCCATTGATTTTAACAGCCAGAATTTCAAAAGGCTGAATGCCGGTGTAGTGTTGTGAACACCAAAAACAGATGTGTTTGCATATACTATGGGAACAATTAAAAAGACCCTTTGAAACTCTGTTCTTGACAGCTTTGATCGGGAGAAAATACAGAAAGTTTGCTAACTCATCAAGTGTCTCCAGCTCCCATCCCAGCACTAATTATTATACTGTCAGAAAGTATGTAGCCCCAGCCTGCAGCTCGCATTTTAAAAAGAGAGAGGCCATACATACATGAAGTGTAATTTAATCTAAAGTTTTTTACAAACTGAGCTGTTCTTTTTGGTCTGTAGTGTCAATCTAGAAAGGAGAAGATTCAAACAAATACCAGGTCTTATTTGTGCCATATGGGAACCGAGTGTTGGATCTTCGGTGTTATGGATGCTCAAGGCACTACAGCTTTCACTAATTTGAACAAGTAAGTAAATATTTAAGAGAGCTCCTTTAGCATTCCAGACATAAGGATAAATACACAGAAATGGCAACATTTGGGGGAAATAATCAGTACAGCACACAATGTGCAACCATTGGCACTAGGAAGAGGATTCCTCCTGCTTGTAGCAGTACAGTAATGTGGAGTGAGCTGTTAACCTTATTGATTATTGCAGACATGAGGTTCAAGTATTAAATAAGTAACAAGAAAAAAAAATCTGTCTGTTTCTAACATTTCATTCTTCTGTTTCTTCAGATTTTCCACACCTTTACCCAGCAAGGTCCAGATCCTTGGCCTCAGCCCCGGAGCCCTGCATTGCTCTGGCTCCACCAGACACCCAGAATATTGCTCCAAACAAGTGGCTGGAAACCTCTTGGCATGGCCCAGGTGCTACACTGTCTTGTCCTTTGCATAGGTGGCAGGAGAGCAGCCATCATAAATATTCTCAGCTGGGACCTTGTAGAGCCTCAGGATCAGGAGACATAATGGAGTGTCTTGAAAGCAACCAGTGTGTCATGCAAGTGATAAAGATAAATCAACAACAGAATCAGATCAACTGTAATAATTGTCAAGCTCCTGCTTCAGAAACAATTGTCCATCTTGCTTTCCACTGCAAAACAGCCTCCTGGTGGTACACATATATTCTTTCCCACTTTTCCAAATTTTCAACAATATTCCCGATTCCAGCTAAAACTCCACTAGTCTTCAAAAGCTATTTCTGACTTGTGTGTTATGACACAATTTCCTGCTTATGACACAGTAAGAGACAACAATGTTTTAAAGATCACTGAGATTGTTTACAAGTGTGTCTGGGAAGAAGAGGAAGACAGATCAAAAGTGAGACCTTTTTATGTCTAGACATTTCTGTATGACTAAACGTCATTATGGTGAAATGCACATCTGCATGAGGGGTAAATTCTATATGAATATATTCACACAGACTAAAATTCACCTCCTTGTCTCAACTTGTCCAAAGGTCTTTGCATAGCTTTAACCTCTCTAAATGCTAACAAGTACAACAAGCTTGTTTGGCTGCCCTTAGCATGAAGGCAGAGCCTGGAAAACTTGAAGGCAGAGCCTGGAAAACTTGAAACTATTAAGAACATATATAAGAATAAAAGAGGGAAATGAGGGCAAAGCTTTCTAGCAAAAGAACAGGAATCATAACAGAATTAAAATACTATTTTCAGTAGTATTTTGGTTGTTATGTTTACTTGCCCTTATGTTACACCCTCCTATTGGTGCCAAAGCAGTAAAGTTGGGAAAACATCTACATTTTGAGTACAACAGAAGTTTTTCACTCACGTGGTAAAGTAAGGTCTTTCATCATTGATGTTAATTATATTTATATTCACTGTTTTAGTCGACTTGAGTCCATCTGGATCTGTCACTGTTATATTTAAAAAGTAACTGTTAAATAAGAAAACAAAACAAGAATCATTCTATGGCTATGGAGGAAAACATTTATCTGCCTACTGTACGCTAATAGCACATATGAATAAAATACGTTCTCACCAGTGTGGATCTTTCTCATAATCAAATTCTTTTGTGGAGAAAATGGCTCCGCTTTCCAAGACCAAGAATGGTACCGGTGCTGGGTGAACTGAATACTGAAATGAAGAGAGCAAGGCATTATCTTTGTACCTTTAAACATCCCTCCATTTGTTCCTTGCCTTGTAGAACATGCCAAATTATAGTACAGCGTTTGCCTCAAACTTTACGTAATGAAACACGCTGACGTACAGATGCCAGCACAAGCTCTGATCATCTGAGCAGAAGCAGCTCACACTTGGTCGTACGTGCTTTGCTTGCCAGTCAGTGGAGAGTCACAGACACTGAACTACATCAAAGCCCACACTATTCTCTACCTCTGTGAACTCCAGGTCTGCAATGAGAATTTAACATCGAGGCCAGCCAGCAGAGCCACAGCACCGTAGGCAACACTCGGCTTTGTGCTGGTGGCAGAGTACATGCACAAAGGAGAAGAGAGAGAAGAAGGGGTGAGACTGGATTTGGGGGACATAAGAGCTGCGGAGGAGGCAATGAAGTCTCAGCGTCCAGATGATGGGAGAGGGCAAGGAGCGGAGAGTGGACAGACTTTCACAGAGTACATTAGGGTGTGAGACTGAAGGGTGTTCACAACAGCCCAGCACTAACGCAGCTGCTCGGTGGTAGCACGTAGCAGGAGCCGCTTTGTGCATTGCACAACACAAATGCCTACCACAAGAGTGCAGGGGTGTGGGAGGGAGCTGAACACCCCAACACCGCGCACAGTAGGGAGAAAGGCAGCACGCTGCTCCCTGTGCCCACAGGGTAGGTACTACATACCTACCATGTCCTCCCCACTATCTTCCATGCCAAGCCATCACCACTAAGCCTTCAAGGACATTTCCTTTGCTAGCGCAGGTGCTAATAATACCCATAAACTCTGGAGTATGCAACATCAGAGGGTCATGCACCATACAAGTAATCTGCAAAATCCCCTGAGCAGATCTGTCCAGGGGATGCAACTGCTCTAGTGCTACCTTCTGGAAAAAAAACAGGAGGTACAGAGAGCTGAGTGAAACAACTTGCCTCTTGCAATGGTAGCTTTAATTGAAATTGCTTTTTAAAAAGCAGCAAGGTGATTACAATTCTTTTAACAATGTTTTGCTAGTTAACCCTTCTAAATTCCCTCTCTGGATTATTATTTTACCTGTTGCCCAGCATTTCTATATTTGCAGCTTCTTATTATGCCTGAGATTCATCAGGGGTTAGAAGGCTCGTGGAACTCACTCCTGTTGCTTTCAGAAACAAAGCAGAGCTAAACCCCCAGGCTTCTGCTTCCCTCCTCACCAGCTCGAGTTTGCTGGTTTGACTGGGCAAAGCCTGAGGATGGACTTCAAGCTAACTGCTCTCTTGAATAATGCTACACATTGAAGTAGCAGCAGCAGACTCAGTTCTGGAACGTGTTGTCTTTTATAAAGCCAAAGCCAATAAAGCAAAGCTACAACACAATTCTTAGGTAAGTGCCATTACTTTTCCCCTGTCTGCAAACTTATCACTTTCCAGAAATTTTTGCTGATACCAAGAGTATTTTCGGATCAGCTAACACATTTTCCTAACTGATGGTCACAGTTTGCTCTGGGATTGTCAAAAAGCTGAGATTCAGTTGCCTTGTAAGTGATTTCCTTACTGTCTCATTTAAAAGAATTTACATTGGGATTCAGAAAGTTAAAAATTTTATTCACTCTGATCTACAAGAAATGTTTTGCAAGCCGATTTAAAAAAAAAAAGACACAACTTCTACTGTATCTCTGATTAACTATATCAAACTCTGCCTTCAATTTCCCTCAATTTTGGTGGGCTGAGAACTCAAAATACAATTTGTGTCCAAATATTGAGGCTGGGTTTTCTTAGTTTACTATTGAAAATGTTTCTTTTTTTCTGACTAAACATTTTCCTGTGTTTCTGATAAGGAAGGAAGTTGTTGAAAGATGCTGGCAATTAGCATTTCAGATACAGTGGATTATATAATTTCTGTTTGATTTTTTTTCTTTGATACAACTTACTTTGAGTTCAGCATTTTCAGGATCAGCTGCATCAACTTGGTAAATGAATTCTGGAGGTGTGCCTTCTAAGACATAGATCGTCACAGCTGCATGGATATAAGTGTACTCGATGTTAAAAGGGTAAGAATAAAGGCCACAGCAGCAAACATACTGATACACTGAAGCTGTCCAGACATATTTCTGCCTGCTGTGTCTTCTCACTTCACAAGTGTAATTCCAAAATCATCACAAAGAGCACAAATACTCAAAAAGATTAAAAGAAACCAACTGCATATCTGTAAACAGGCAACCATCACTGCAAGGTGCAATACAAATTGTGGCATCAGGAGAAAGACTGATTTTTATATATGGCCTATCTTGAGCTGCTAACAGGGTACAGAATAAAATTATGCATTTGGGCTACACCCGTGCCTTTCTTTACTATGCAGATGGGAAGAACATAGCCTTGTGCTAGGTCCTCATTGCCATCACCTCCCTGTCCACCCCATGTCCCCTGCCCAGAGAGCTCAGAGCCTTTTCTCTTCATTTTTGCTTTTCCTTTACACCTGCGAGGTAAATAAACAGTGGATGGTCTGCACTGATCTAAATTTTGGCCTTATTAAGCGTGCTAATTCAGTGCAAGGTGTATTTCTTTCCATGCCAGGAATTGTCACAGCTGGGCTATCCCGTACTGGGCCACTGGCAACAGGCTTCTCTCTCCTTGGGTAGAGCAATTAATAGAACAACAGATCTTTAGATCACATGATTTGCTTTATGCCCTTTTGTGTTTGCTGGACCTGCTGTTTCTGGACTATTAATTTCCACTGTGACCCCTGCTGACTGCTGCTTCTCATCAAAGCAGTGGGAATCCCAGAGCAGCGTAATGAGTGGTTCCCAGAGGACAACAATATGAATATAAAGTTTAATGAGAGGGAGATGCTTTTTCATAACCAGTGAATACACAATTAGTGTCTAATTGTAGCTGGTACTGTTAACTAAAGCCACACAGATCAGACATCTGTGCTCACCAATTTATGGCAGCTCTAGCTGAGAGTTAAGCTGATGCTCTTATTTGTAACAAGCTCCCACGTAGAGTGTGTTTCATGCTGTGCCGATCCCCTGAAGCGTCACATTTAATTATTATTAGATTCCAGCGGCACCCATGATATGCAAGACACCAGCTATACTGAGAAGATGACAGAGCCTCTTCCCTAGGGGAAGCTAATTTGCTTTGCAAACTAAGTATTGTATGGAAGCAGGAACGTCAATGTGCTTAGGAGGCATTACTGAAGTGGGCTGAATTTGAGGGGGCCTAGTCTGAACCCAGCCGGGCAGCCAAGCCCTGCCGGCTGCAGCAGGCAGAAGTCAAGGCCATGGCCACGCTGCGCTGCTGACCACACCAAGGGCTGTGAGTCACAGCCCGCATAGTACTGCTGCGAGCCCAGATCGGGACGGGGGGGTGGGCGTTCAGCTCCCTGCTCCGAATACCTGCCATGAACGGATCACAGTTTGATATTTTCAGATGTAAAAAAAATTGAATATTGAATTATTGAATGCTCTTCTGTACATTGCTGTTAGAATATCAAGACTTAAACAGGCTCTCAGTACCTCATGAAAAAATAAGAGCATATTTTTACTCACTACCTGAACTGTTCTGTCTGTGTGTGAACATGTAATAAATACATCACTATACTCTGTCGCCTCATGGTACAATTTTTCCAGGTCCCTCTCATTAGTAAATGAACAAGATAAGATTTCTCAGAGAGTAAGACAATTATTTCCTATCCTTTTTATCGGTGGTGGCATCATTTGTATTAGGTACTGCATGGCATGTAAAGCCTGCACTGACGACAGCTGGGGTCCAGACACTCCAGCCTCACTCCTAAGGCTACTGCACACTCTTCCCCATTGCAGCTTTGCCCGTGGTCTGAAAGTAAACCTGGTTAACACCATCTGCCCCTCCCAGGAGACAGAACTTTTTGCCTCTTTCCATTTGCATCACCACAGATCACAATCTCTGAGATCTCACTCTTCAAACTGATTTTCCACTTAATTTCCCATGTGCAGGTGCAAATGCAATATACAGGTGTAAAACATTGGCAGAGCAATGTTTTTATCATTTTCCCTCAGAAATTCTTGCACATACACAACATACATGTATTTAAATTTATCTGGCTTCTCCAAATCAGTCCAGTTTTCAACATACTACTGAAACAGGTACCCTTACTCAATGGTTATATCCCCACCAAACTTCAAGTTTCTAATACATATCTCTAGGGAGCTATTAATCTCATCAGAAAAAGAATATACATATTTATTGCTATAAAAAACATTTTTGTCTTTTAAATCTTCAGGTGCTTCAAAATGGTTAAATCATTTTTGTTCAAACCTTCAAGAAAAATAAAAGGGCATTTCCAGAGATGAAGCATACCAAATATTTATGTAAATT
This sequence comes from Cariama cristata, assembly GCF_000690535.1. NCBI lineage: Eukaryota > Metazoa > Chordata > Aves > Cariamiformes > Cariamidae > Cariama > Cariama cristata. Next base: position 32,861 of record NW_009635813.1, on the reverse strand, counting down.
CAAGCTCTGATAAAAACAGTGTCCTGTTCCTCCCTTGTTTTCCTAAAGGAAAATGCTTAAACCACTTTAGCTACAGGCACTGTATGCAGCTACAGGGCTTTTTTTTAATCTGATGTCATCTTTTCAAGTATTGTTCTTTTCAAATACCACCATTATCTTACTTTGAATTGCTATATTTCCTCGAAATACAGGACGTTCATTTTTATCTGTTACTTGAACAGTCAGTATGTTGAGGTCAGTTCTCCCAGCTGTATCTTCAACGAAAATCTGTAAATCAAAGCTCTTTGGCATAGTTTCATAATCTAGGACAGGATTTCCAGTGGTAACAACCTGAAAAGAAAAAATTATTATTAACACATGATGCAAGAGATATAAGTTATAGTCTATACGAGTGAATACAAGTAAGGGGACACCTTCCATCAGTAAGCAGTCAGTATTTTAGATCATCTTCTACTTGCTGGCACATTTCTTGTCAGTGACAGAAATGTGAGAAAAACAGAGTGGAAAGACCAAAATGTCGTGGCTTCATGGAGCAACTCAAGGACCTCTTGTGTGAGGGACAGTTTGAGGAGAAGAAAGCCTGGAAGGAGCTGCCCTGCCTCACAGGCAATGTTTTGCCTTCAAGGTCAGGACTACATCTTGCAGGTACTTGTCTGTGCCAAGTCTTCACCTTCCCACACAAGTTCCAGGAACAGTCGAGGTGTGACAAGACCAAAAACTGGGAGGAAGCCCTGCAGGACACAAGGGCAGCTTCACTATTCCTCTGGGTCAGGAGCACGACGGGGAAGATCTTTTACTTGCAATAAGGAGTGTGAGGGAAGGAGACCGTACAGTCTAACGGGTATCAGCGTCTTCCTTGTACAAGCTGTGTCTGAGAGAAGACTTGCAGGAAACCACAGGAAGAAGGGAGCTGCACGAGTGCACTGTATGAGAGAGGGACCAGAACTGTTTGGTGAAAATGTTGAACTAATTAAAAAAATAACACAGGCCTTAAGTTTTGCAAGATTGATAAGGCAAACATTTGCTTTGGTTTTTGTGTTGGTTTTTTTTTTAAGGCTTCCAGCTCTGCATATTGCCTCTTAACACAGAATGTGTACAAGCACAAGACTGACATTCCATGAAAAAACATTAAATACATTCATTTTGGATTTACAATTAGTCCAGAGCAATAACAGGATGCTGAAAGCTGCATGCCTCCATCTTCACTGCTGAAGCTGATAAGGAAACAAGAACTTTCCTTTCTTGGAGAAGAAAGGAAAAGGTGATGGTTGAATTTGCTGTGTAGCTAAAAAACTGTGAAGCTTGAACACAGTAGTGGTGTGCTGTGGAACTGGAGAGGAAGAGTTGGGGCTCACAAGTGTGTGTGACAAGGAGCGTGTCAGTGTATTCACACTACTGCAGAATGGACGTGCCTGAAGAGGATGCAGAAGGAGAACAATGAAATAAATCCTTGATTTTAGATGAGGTGCTGTGGTCAGAGGACAAATACAAAAGTACTGTCAGCACAATTAGAAGACAGAAGCCAAAAGACAGCCCATTAACAAAGACAGTTGGAGGAGAGTGAACAGAAGCACAAATGTTTTATGACTTCTGGTACATAAAACAGCTGCTCTCTGGAACCTCGTAGATCTTTTTGTTACAATATTGCAGAAGAAAACAACTGTGTCCTGGATGGTCTCCTTCTTTCCTATATTGCACAAATAGAAGTTTCCCATAAAAAGGATGCTAACTGTGAAAAAAACATTCCACAAAAACTTGTAACACCAGTGGGAAGGTTGGTCTCCAAAATGAATGTTTGCTGGACACCTAAATACAGTAAACAGATGTAATGAATTCAAAATGGGAAACTGTCCAATTCTAAGCAGAAATTATGTGCTCTGGGGATTACTCCTCCAGCTCACAGCCAAATATTTTCATTGGTGTTATAACTACAGCCAGATTTCCTAAATACATATCTTCCACCTTCCTTTACAGAGACCTTGCGAGTGAAGATGTGAATCTAGATGGTCTCTTCCTAGGTTGCTTTTGAGAACAGTTTGCCACCAGCGCAGGCGGTGAGCCACAGCTCACCTCTCCTCCAGGCAGGAGCAATGCTTACTGATAAAGGTAGCACTGTACACACTTCAAACAGCTGCAGACTTCGTGAAAGGGAGCTGAGACTCACCCCATAACTGTCTACCCCTGGTTCCACCTGAGAATTTCACTGCTCCCTGCTTCCCCCTTCACTCCTGGGATGTAGAGAGAGCATCACTAACAGCATCGAGGTAGTTTCAGGCAGCAGTATGTTTGCATGCATTCAACACATCTTCTGCCCATGGGGTTCTTCAAACAAGAGTAAGGCAAGGAGGAATGGGCAGGGCTCAGATCTCAGAAACTGTGGCTTTCTCAGAAATCTCAAAACGTATCAAGAAATGTGATATTGCTTTGGCTTGCTGCAACAGGAGTAAATGTGCTTCATAAATACAGAAGAGCCTGTGCTAACAGGTACTTAGCTAATCTGCAAACCGCATAATACATAGATGAAATACTGCCTTTTTGTACATCTTAGCAAAGATTTAATGGCAATACATAGAGCTGAGATGTGTCATTTTGGATCACATCACTTTTACAAAACATTGTACCGATTTCCTACAACATAGCATAAATAACTAAAAGTAGCAAGGCTCATCAAATAAATGAACTAAGAACACTCATGTATTTATCCTTGCCTTATGAGTTGTAATTAGCACTCAACTGCTAATTTGCAGAACTTGTATGTAGCTTTCTCTATGATTTTCTCATGGCTGATATTCATCGGCCCAATCTCTTTGTTCTCGTCCCTGGAGTGAGTTAGGAAACCCTGAAACCAGCCATAGTTCAAGCAAGACATACAAAAGCTCACAGGCCATTCTGGTAATAGGGCTGTGGTATGAAATGAATATAAACTGTCACTTTAGAAGCAGCAGTCTCCAGCCTACATCTTCCTTGGCCATTCATTTTCATCCTTGTGTCACTCTCTGCGCTGTGCTAGAACAAGAGTTTCTCCATCATCACTGCCATGAAAAAAATCAAGAAGAGACTTTTTATCTATTTGCAGTGTTATTTTTCCTCCAGATGAATTTCTCTGTTCCACTCAATAAGCAGCAACACAAAATGCTTGTGCTGCACAGCTTAGAGATAGCATGGGACAGGGGCAAGCAGGTATAATAAAGGGCTATGTTTTGCAGCAGAAGGGATAGCTTTAATTCAAAATGCCAAAATACAGCCTAGGAAGGCAGTCCCAAATTATCAATTCGCTGTCAGCAAAGCCAGCTTAAGGGATGTATACATTTCCTTCTGCCTGTTACATCCCTTCAGCTGACCCAGTTCAAGTGTGCAGCCACATGCTTCACAGGTGAAATAGGGCTTTTTTGAGAGTTTTTTTGACCATTTCACTGATCTGGCTGGGGAGCAGCTAAAGAACTGGGAGAGCTGGCACAACGGAGCTTTGTACTCTCCTGGGAGGCAGGAGCAAGGGAACAGCAGCAGCTCCCCACAGGCAGGTCACATCAATGAGCCGCAACCGCCTGGGGTCATAGTCTTACTTTCCCAAAATTTTCTCCCAGAAACACCAGCAAAGAGAAAGAGAAAAGAGCTCTTGTATCAGTTCTGTGAAAACCTAAACTTCCTTGGAAACACCCAGAAAAATGTATTCAAGCTAACTTCTTAAGATGCTACTCAGTGTCTATCCGTATCATTTAAAGACACTCTTCAGTGTCACTGTTTAGGCTCAGACATACAAGTGAGTTACAATGGGATGACAAGGTCTCATGCATCTGAACACTCATTGCCAGTGACAAATGTGAGCTAACACTTGCTAATTTACCCAGCAAATAAAATTAGCCTGAAGTAATAGAAATTGCTTTGCATTTGCCATAGGACAAGAGCACACAATAGATAGAAATAGATCACAGATATGTGGAAGTGTGATAACTTCTTACCTCAAGATAACTTCCTCATGTGTCAGTCTTCGTTCAGAACTAAATACAACTTTGACCTGACTCAGCTTACTTTATTTGGGAAATAAGTCAAATTCATTTCAATGCTAGGTGAAAGTGGCCAAACAGAAACTGCATGTGGTTTAACTAAACCACTTTAAATTTACAGTGACTTCATATAAATTAAATTGAAAATCTACGGACAAATCCTCAAAACAGAAGCAGGTCCTAAATGTCCTTATTCACCTTTTATTTTCCAAAAATCACATTTTTTCTATCACAGAATAAATGGAATTATTGTGATTGGTGTATTTTGCCCAGATACAATTAAAAATTATAATCACTATTGCTATTCATTTGTCGTATCTATTAGAGCATGTCCAAATACTACCACAGTCTGCATTTGCAATTCTTTTCTGATTAGAAGATGAGATACTGTGCGCTGTCAGTGCTCAGTAATCCAGGAAACATCAGCCTACATGACTGAACATTGCTCACGCTAAACGTAAAACTCACCCTGTATTCAAGATCTCCTTTTGATTCAATATCAAAAGCCTCTGTAAGTGGATTTGAATTTACTATGGTAGGAGGTATTGCAACACCTTCAGAAGACAATGGAGAAACAGTTACATTAAAGGTATAAACTGAAACACCAGCTGCTGCATTTTCTTCAACAGTGCTTGTTGCAGGTAAGCCCTTAAGCAACCGGGTTCTTCTTCCTGCAAGATGAAAATGAATGTAAAATTACTTCTGGGAATCACAGGCTAGCAGGAGCACACAGCTTGTGCCAAGACTTACCATTAATGAGCACAAAATGGCCTGATTCTCTTTTTGCATATGAATGCTGGCATTGCATTGGTAGTGAATCCAGTGCTAATGGCAAAAGAATCCATCTTTTCTCCAATTCAGTACTATATTGTTATCATCTAGAGTGGCAGTTGTTAAGGTAGTATTGTTACTGCATTCTTTGCCTTCATATATGCTTTCATATAGAAGCAAAGAAACAAAATATGTTTCTATTATTTAATTTCACCCCTGTGCTAATTGCTGCCTCTGTGCACTAATCACATCAAAGAGCACCTTGAATCACACAGACCTGGATGTTAAAGAAGCAATCTTTTTTGTGACGCCGTCTGCAGTGCCAATTTCCTCCATTTTCCCCCTTCTTATTCTGTCTAGGATAGTTATGTGCACACCTGGCTGGTGTGAGTAGTGTGAGTTAGCAACATCTTTGGGTGTTGTTCTATTGTGTCTTCTGCTCTGAGCGCAGAAGAGTAACGTCCAGTCCTTGGAGGAGATGCCGACCCACAAAAGCACCCTATGGTTCACAACTGCCCAGAAGCAGCACAGACTGCTGTCGCATCCAACAGCTTTGCATGAGCTCCTTGCTTCTCAATCCCACCTCTGGACTCCCAAAACCAAAATCTTTGCTTGCTCTGTCACTTAGCTTCTGGGTTTTGTTATTTTAAGAAAGCCCTGTTGTGCTTTATCTCATGAAGAGTGTCCAGAAAACATAAATCATGACAGCTTTTAGGGCATGTCCAGAAACAACATCTTAGTAACCTCACATCCCTAAACTGGCTATGTACCTCCACATGAGACTATGGCAGGGCTGACTGTTGCTTGGGGGGGGGGGCTTCGCTGGCTTGTCCAAAACACATGCCAAGAAAGCTGGCTATGTTCAGTCAAACCTCCCACACACTGTGTGCCAAAAGGGAGGCAGATACTGCTCACTCAAGGGACCTGGCCAGCCTGTTCATACACCAGCAATTACTGTAGCAAAAGCTCCGTGAAGTCTTTATTTTTGCTGGGCAGCTGCAAGGTAAAAAACTGCTACGGGAACTAGGCTGAGGCCATTAGGGCTGCAGCATGATTCCGCTTGGATGCTCAGGCTCAGCCCTGGAGCTCGGGGACGTAATGCCAAAGGGAAACCTGCTGCTTTGCAATACCTCTGTGGTGTGGGGCAGAACCATCTCTGTTTGCCCCTTCTCATGTGGCTGGGGAAGGATGGCCCACATCCGCTACCAAAGAAGCACTTTAATTGCCATTCCTCCAATGGCAGCAGACCTTAATGTGGAGGGGAAGAGTTCAGCTCCAACACTTTCCAATGACATTAGAAGACTTTTTCCCCAAACTATCAAAAATCTTGTCTCCCTACATCCCTAAAAAAATGTGGAGCATTTTAGGGATAGTCCATATATGGCCTTTGTGTGATAGACATTGCTCCCATTACTGGCCTCTCAAATAGGATCAGAGAAGACTTAGAATCCCAGTGCCTTTGCTACATGAGAGGCAAAACTAATAGCAGTAAATGAGTCCACAAGACAAAGCATGGAATCCCATGGTCTCCTGTCTTCCTGCATCCCACCCTAGGAGGCACTTGTCCTTGCGGTTTTTCCTGGAGCACTTCTTAGAGCAGCATGACTCCATCAGACACCTCCAGTTCATCCTCTTGCAGCCTGCAAGACTCACTGCACTGTGGGGAGGAGAAGGAGGGAGCATGGGGGGTGTTGTTCCCGTAACCAGCCATACTAGGCTGTGGTGGGAGAGTGTGCCTCTGGCAAGATCTCTTCTGAGCACAGGGTCTCACTGGTAGGAGGCAGAGCTGAGGCACTACCCTGGAGCTTCTCCACAGTTGCATGGAGGTTTCCATGCTCCCACACTCCAGATACAGCGGGTCCATGGGTCATCAATCTGGCTGGGATTACTCTGGCATTTAGGGAAAAAAAAGCCTTGGAGATGCTCTGTAGGTGGATGAGGTACAGGCTGGGATGTGGGAGACTGCGAGGTGGGAACTGCCTGTAAGAGTGAATCTGAGCAGGTCACACTGACACTCTGGTAGGCCTGAGTTCAGCTGAGCTGTTACTGATTCATGTCAGTGAAAGCAGGACTCTGCGAAGGACTGAGGTTTTATCAGTGTTCTTATAGATTCTGGAAAAAAATCATCAGCAAAAAATGCCCATGCAAATGAGACTGGGCTGAGAGGGTCTTCTGGGAATACATTTCTGTAAGTGGAGCTGAACTTTGAATATAATCTCCTGTGGACAGTACCTGATGACTCCAGTTCCCTCAGCAAGCCACAGTTCATTAATGGAAACCATTCATAAAATCAATGAAATCATTTATAACATTTAGAAATGTAGAAAGAAAAGAGTTGCTATTTTTATATTATCTCTAAAGATTTCACTGGCTGTTTATTCAGGATTTCTCTTTCTAAATCACAAGTTCCTACTTCTTGCTCTTTATTTTTAACTGTATTTTTGGTACTGCATCTAAACGGCTGCTTCTTCTTCCAACTGATTTTACAGAAGTCCTCCTTCCATATTCACAAGACCTTGCTTATCTCCTTACTTTGGAGAACAAAACATGCCTGAAGCAATTTAATACATTATTTATCAGAATAACCAACCCCAAACATTGAAAAATGCTGAGTCCAAGACAAAGCAGTCATGAGACTGGCTTTGAGAACTATATGTATATTTAAGTCTTATTTATCTGTGATTTGTTAGTATTTACAGTGTGCTTGAGTCACACCTTCAAGATTTTCTCTCTCCATAACCACGCAGGTTAGAAAAACACTATTTTTCAAGGAAAGCTGAGATTCATATGCAGTGTCCTGATCACAGTTTTGGGGACATCAGGAAAACCACTGAATATTGACAGATTCCTGAGGGCTGGCAGAACTCTTTCAGTTCCTTGAGAGCAAAGTGACCCTACCTGAGCAGCCAGCTTACTACAAGCAACACCAAGTGCTCCATGAACCACATGGACTGCAGTTTGAAGATCTACTTTAAGTTGCTAATGTGCACACATTCATATTGGCAAATCTCCCATATTTTCACACTGGGCAAAGATAGTGATATTACCATACTAATATTCCCCACATGTGTTTTCCTGTTTGGTCCTGTTTGGTTGCTTGTTTTACTTCATCAAAAAGAAATGTTACTGACATTTGAAAGGAGAATACTGGAGGATTAATACCAGATATTGTTTCTTGGAGAGCTGACCTCTTTTCCCACTCCAACACTGTCACACTAGCAGTGGCTATTGCACATGAAGTGCCTCATCCAGCAAAGTGTCTTAGCAAGGAGTCAAATTCTCTTCTTCATTTTACTGCTGTAACCACAGAGCTCAATCTATTTCAGTAGGAAAATAATTGTTACTTGATTTTTTCCATCCATGTCTGATCCCTCCCAGGAGAAAGTATAACAGCCAACAGTGTTCTAATTTTAGCAGCGTAATGAAATCATGTTCTTACCAGATACTACTGCCAGCAAAATGAGGAGAAGGAGCATGCTCTTCATTGTCTTTATGATCCTGTCGTTCATGTTCCCAGGATGCAAACTGAAGGAAGATCATGGTGTGTTTTCCCTAGTTTACACCAGCTCCACCTAATTCTTCCTCTTTGTCATGTTGTGAAGTGAGAAACGAAACAAAGGACCCGTGTCTCTAAGGGAGTTTCTAAACACATCAGCTTGTTTGCTTGTCAGAGAATTGCTCCTTGCTGACACCTCATCCACAGACCTGGGTCACACTTGAGAAAATAGTCATTAATAGTCCTTTCACTGCAATCATCTTATTTATTGAAACATTATGAAAAGAATCTAGTATGTTCTAATTCTGGAAATACCATGCTGCTTTCATCGCTCTGGCAAATGAGGTGCTCTCTTCACACACCAGAATCAAATACTCATGGTTTTTTACTTAATCCAAGAACCTGAAGTTTTCTCATTTCTCTGGCTATCAGAGAATTACTCAGACTACACACGCTGCATACCAGGAGGTGAGATTGCAGTATATGTACATGACAAAGTTAGCTTTGCTGTAGCTGTCTCAGGAACAGCATGGACCACTATGCAAAGTGCACTGGCTCCCTTAGATTAGGCATTTAGCAAGCTAGCCCACAATATACCCATGTAAATTTATTTATTTTTTTTTTAATTTAAGGGCAGTCCTATCATTTTTTTTCATCAAGCATAGTATAGAGGTGACACTAATACTGGAACTGGATGCAATGTAGGTGCATCAGCCTCAACTCATAGAATAATTTAGGTTGGAAAGGACCTATGGAGGATAGCTAGTCAAACACCCAGCTGAAAGCAAGCTTAATTAGACCAGGTTGCTCAGGAATTCATCTAGTTAATTCTCAAACAACTTCACACACACTTAACAGCTCTGCTACGAGGTAGAATTTAGAGATTCGGGTTTAACACAGCTCTCGAGAAACCACACTGATTTGTGAGCTAAACTAGCATCTCTAGATGGTTCTGCATGACACTCTGTGGCTGTCCCAGTGAAAGCTGGCAGTAGTTCAGAAAGCTCGGTCCCATGCTCCTGTGTTTTGTGTAGTATGAGCACGTTAATTGAACATGCTGAACATGAACAGCTAGTTTAACACTGGGGCGAGCATTGCCTATGCTTGCTGCAGGTGTACCTTAAACTACCACACATATGTGCCCTGGAGGATTCTGCTGATATAATGAAACTGAAAAAGATCCACCAGTAAAACCTACTGATTGGAACCGAGCCATACCTACATATCTGATACTGGTTTGGGGAATCATAAGAAATACTCATTTGATGGTTGGCCTGCATCTGTTTTAAAGTGCTTCTACGGCCTTGCCAAGTCCAGATGTAGCCTGGGTTTAAAGTGAGTGTGGCCACACCAGTATCATCTGGGAGCACACACTGCATCAACCTGTAGTACTGAGGAAGCTAATCTTCCATTGCCCCAGGAAATGTGTGCCTAGACTTTATGTTAGTAAAAAAATATATGGAAAACCTCACCCTCAAATGACCTAGTTATGCTGATAAGATGTTAATGTAAATGTATTTATATTGGCAAAAATTCTAGCCTGTCCCTTTACCTACCAGATCATTGCCCATCTTTTCATATGCATTTCCTGGGTCCACAAAGAAGCTTTTGATCTGACTGGACATCTCACAAAGATGAGGTCTGTGTGCACAGGCATGAACCAGGCTTGTGATCTTTCACTAATGATCAGAACACTGTAAAATTGCTGTTAGCTTTATTCTCTCCTTTTAGTTGCAATGTATAATCTATCCCACTATACTGCTGTTTCTTTTAATCTGGAAAGAACTATAGAAACATTTGGGTCAAGTTTTAAAGTAGCCAGTCTTTCAGATATATGTTTAAATTTGTTTAGTATCTAGCTTGAGTGATAGGACTGTTTCCATCCTCTGCTCTGAATAGACACGCCTTCTCAAGAACTCAGAGGTCACAATTTTTGCCTTTTATTTTCTTTCTCTTACTTCTTAGGCCGGGGTTTTGCAGCGTTTGGGGGGGGGGGGTTCTTAAAAATATATTTTCCATCTTCTTTGTTTTGTCCTTCCTTCATCTGAGAATCTACATAAATCTACTTTCAGCAAGACTTCAGTGTCCATATCCATAAATCAGACTTTCCTCTGCACATCTTGTGATAGAGATGCCATAGAGGGATATGGGAGACATGGATGGCAAATGCATCTGGAATACACGTGCGCTTGAAATGCCAGCCTTTCCCCAGCTTCACCTGGAAGTGCAACAGGTAATTGTTTCAGGTGCTATGTGAATATCCATGGAGTAGTTAATTTGTTTTCTCTCTAAATATGCCTCCAGTGTTTCAAGTAGTTCCTGTTAAGCCTCACAGTTCAAGCACATTGTGAGAAGAGACCATAGAAGCGACCAGGGAGATGGAGGGCAGAGCCATGTAGCACACAGTGAGGGAGGAGAGTGCAGAGGGCAGCTCATACGGGTGGAGCGAGTACAAGCAGAAAGGGCTCTGGCTCCTTCTTCTTCCTTCAGTCACTGCCAGTATCTCTCAGTACCTCCCTTAGATCCCTCTCTTCTTAGATTCCTCTGCCGAGTGGATTTCTGCGGTTCTCTGATTCATCCTGCCAGGTTGTGAGGAATAAAGTGAAAAAGCAGCCAGAGTTAAAAGAGAGCCCCAAACAGGTTGAAAATCAAGTAGAAATAAGTATATGCCTATCATCAAATATAGAGCTGGTTAGGAACAGATGAGTTAGGAAAAGGTGAGCAAGGCAGGAGTTCCCCTGTGAGGCTGGCAACAGTAGCTCTGCTGCTGCAGGAAGGTGAGGCATGAGATTCCTGGGAATATAAAGCAGCTAGATGAAGAGAGGTCAAGGCAGCGCAAGCAAGAATACAACATGGGAGTTTGCAGGCAAAGTAGAGGGAAGAAAAATTAATTGGAGCAAATGAAAAAGTCAAGGAATAAACTGGGTTTTTAATCATTCTTTGGTTTTCAAGATGATTTGAAATCTGGGCATTTTAGAGTACTGCAGAAAAAATGCAATTCTGAAAAAATGTCTTCTGGATTATCAGGTGAGGTGGAGAATGTGAGGAAGATGCTACATCACATCTTTGAAGAAATTAAAGAACCTTGGTTCCAGGGGAAAGACCAACAGATTGGAGTGTGAGAGACTGCACTGGTCTTAGGGATGCAGAGAGAAAGAACATGGGAAGTGTGGGATATTGGGTGGGATAGAGCAGAACTTGCTGTGCAAGCTTTCAATTGCCGGTCCTCAGGAAAGTGAGGGATTTGAACAGAGGCTAGCTTCAGAGAAGTAGTCTACTTGCATAACAAAATGTGCAGATTCAGGACATTAATCTTTTTTCTATGTGTTTAAGTCTCAATTGACTTCCAGTCTGTCAACAGGAAAGAAATGTTCTCTCACTTTTCAAACGCATCAGAGGTTCACGACATAATTTTCCCATTAATGGCTATTTCAGCTAGAGTAGCAGCTCTTTTCTGCTTAGCCAACTCACAGGAAAGGAGACGTTTTGCTCTCACCGTGGTAATTACTCACCAAAAATTGAGCAGCCTAAGGAGAATTTTCACACACCTGATCCAACCTCAGTTCAAGTATATTTATTATTGTTATTTCATGAATTAAATTACCTAGACTGTCAGGTTTTATTTGCATCTCCTCTCTCTTTAAACAGTACAGCTTCTCCATCCACAGCCTTGGTAAATTTTCCTAAAATATTAAACCAGTATTTTAGCATCCTACACCAAAAACTTATGCACCATTTCATTTGATTTCTCAGCTAAAAGCTTCCTCTGTACCATTTGTGAGTGACATGAGCAAACTAAAAGTCACGACTACTACCCAGGCTACCTTAATCACCTACAGCGATCCCAACTTAGCAAGGTTAGTAACCCATGCAATTATGCGAAAAAGTCCCGGATAGACATCTGGGTCACCTATTTTCTAGCATTGACTTGTAGACACATAAACCCACTAGTTACCTCCTTGATAATTAACTTGAGGTGTCTGTTAATAAGAAGTGATTCCATCATACCAAGAGCTTTTTTTGGGACCCATGTTTAAGTAAAGAACAGCCTAAAATCTAGGTAAGTACACGCAGAAGCCGGAAAACGTTGCTGTTGTCAGTCCTGAAAACAAGTTCTGCCAGTATTTGCCAGAGAAGAAGGAATCCCGGGAGTCTGTCTTTTGCCACAAAGAATTGGAGCACTTATTTTAGGAGGATTGGGAGTATGTAAGGCATTAAGATAGGGGAGATTGTTCTGATCCTTCACTTTCCCTCTGCTCCATCTTGACAAATGTGGACTGAGGCAGACAAATGATTACAAGGACATAAGTTCAAGAAAGCTCCAGATGTAGTTGAATCCTCCCTATAAAGAGCTCAAGTGACTTCTCCAAGGCCATACAGAAAGTCCAGAAAGGCCAAAGTTCTTGGTCTCACTCCCAGTCTCAATCACGAGGACTGTAAGACACCATGACTGTAAAAAGCACATTGTTGCCGAATGTTTTTCTCTTTGAGAAGTTCTTGTGCTGCTTAAAAATACTACATTTTCTTCTGCGTTAACACAACATGGAAGTCATTCAAACACAGGCTTCAATATTCATTCACCTAAGCAAAAGTAGATGTTATCAGCAACTACTTCGTGTTTTGTGGTTCAAGATCAAAAATGTATGGTGGTATAGAACATTCAACACCTGTGAGAAATTATGTCGCTTGTCCACACCAGTCACATATATCGCTTGAATTTTAATCATGTGATTTGTCTTCCAAAAAAAGTTGTAGTGCAAGCAAGGATTCAGTGAAAAATGTATCGAGGCCAATGAAGACTTCTTTGTGAGTTTACTGGATATTGGATCAGAGCCTGAACCCATGTGGCAATACTTTGTACCTCATGATGCAGCATTTACTGTATATTACAAATTTGTCTATAGTTGTAATTGCTTGGCCACCTGCACTGATTGGTAAGTATATAAACAAGGATGTGAAGTAGCAAATGATGCAAATGCAACAAGAAAGAATGCTCTGGGCAAATATGGGTACAGAAACTCTGAGGTTTCTATGTACACAGCATGATGCACTTCACTTAGTCAAGTATTTTAATGTGTCACCAAGAATTACTTAAACAGGCCTTTGCATCATGAAACCTACTATATCTTATCTATTTTATCAGCAAAAGGGCTTTGATTATATTTTGCAAAAGCAATCTTGCATTTTAGCACAAATAAAATATTTTCTGTTGGCTTAGGAATAAAAAAACCAGAAGAGTATGCAATTAACGGAAAACAGCATGGCTGTGCACAGGGTGAGGGCTCAGGTGCTGGAGTTTCACTTGGAGGTAGACAGTTTTTTACACCTAAGTTCCTCCATCCTTTGAACAGGAGGAGTGAGAATAATTCGCTACTTCCTAACAGCGTGAAATTTTGTTTGTTTATGGTTTCAAGAAGTTTGAGATCTTCCACTGGGCTCTGTAGCTGTCCAGGGGACCAGAGGAGGGGTGTGCGATGAGAGAAGGGCATGCAGTTCTGGATACACTCCAGGCTTGCTTGGGTTGCCAAGGCTGTGGTGGGGACTGACCTGAGGTGCCATGGTGTATTATAGCCATCTTCGTTCACTTCCAGCCCCTCCCAATGGCTGCTTCCCCAGAGACACTGGTCAGAAGTAGCTGTGTATTCTCCTATGGGTTTTCTTTAATTTTTCAATCAGATGTAGCACAAAACAACAGCAAAACTCTACCTCAGCTGCTTGCTGTATACTTGATTCTGCTTTTCCCAGATCTCCGTCCTTTTCTGTCTCATTGCTCCAGGGCTCCAGTGAGCTTTGCCTCAAGCCCCAAAGGGTGCTGAATCGACTTATTTCTCCTCAGCAGATTGTAGCCCAACGGCAGGCCATAGCTGGGAGAGGACATTCTCCTCCAGGTACTGGCATGGCAAAGCCAGTAAGGTAAAAATAAGTACTGCATATACCTCCTAGTACAGGCTTCCCCAGGGGAAAATGTGGCTTCTGCCTTCCTCTGTGGCTGTACCTGGCACCTAGAAGACATGTGTAAGGGAGTAAGGAGGGACGTTTCACCCTCTTCCCCATTTGTTTCACAGTATAAGCTGCAGTCTGGCTGTTGGACTGAAGTGTCTGAAAGAGGATAATACATTTTTATGCAGGACCTTAAATAACTGCAAGGTGACTGCTCAGGGCTCTGTGCTTCTGGTGTTCTTGTGAGCTTCTGTCCCCATCAAATGACTACCTATCAACTGACTGATGGTAACCACAGCATGCATAAAGTCTCAGTCCTACCATTACCATGGATCAGACGGCATGCAGCAGCCTGATACTGCCTGATACCATATCGTTTTTTGTTTCTGCTCCATTCTGATGCTTAGCAATACCCAATGCAGTAGTACCATGATCTACTCAGCTACATGAGGACATGAGGACAGAGACTAGTGAGGCAGAGGACTGAAGCTGGGACTGTGACGTATGAGACAGTGAAGGGACATGGTGGAGAAAAAGTTGGATCTCTGCTGGGAAAATTGAGGAGTGGAAGAAATAAAAAGATTGGGCATTTGAAGCTGGGCTCCTGATCTGAGGACACAGAGATGTGCAATAAGATGATAAGGGAGGCGGTGGATATGGTTTTGGGGTCTTCGCTCTAAGAAGCATGTGGCAGAACAGCTGTGGCAGCACAGACATAGGTTTATAAGTTCGATAAAAGTTTGTGTGGTGGGCTGAATGGGAAGTGGCAGGCATTGGCTTGAAGGGGAGGCTTGGGTGGTCCTATGACAGTAAGCAAACAGAAAAAAAAGTTTTCTACAATAATTTCAGTTTCTACCTCAATATCTTGCCTGGGACATATATTGTCTAAACCCATCCTTGGAATCTTTCTACATTTGGGGAGCACTACTATTTCATCTAGGCTATGGGAAAGGAATTATAATAATCCTGATCTCACAAAGATCAATGACAAGCCTGATTTTGAAGGAGCAATTTCAATAAACCTGGGCCTGAATAAAGTGATCTAAAGGCAAACAAAATCTGAATCATGCAAAGGAGACAGATGCAATATTCATCACTGGCTGTGTTCCTTGCTGCCTGTAAGCTCTGTGACTAGAGAAAGCCTTTAGAAACATCACACAGGGACAGGGCCAAATTCATCTGGGTACAGAGACAGAATCACTTTTTTACAGTTGCTGAGTTTAGATTATGCTTATTTTATCTGAGAGCAAACACAAGTGAAAAAAATAAGCCACTTACAAGTGACATGAGGCAACACTGTATCTTAGTAATGACTTGACTGAGTCTGCTGCCACATTAATACGCAAAAGGCAGCAGGAAAGCAGTGCAATACTCCAGATGCAGATACTTCTTGCCTGTGGATCTGAGCATCAACATCATCCAACAGCCTGAGATCACAGAGAGCTTTCTTAATGAAACAGAAGAACAGAAGACCCCACACTATGCATGCTGTCCAACAAATGTTTTGATAGAGAACTGTGAAGCTATAAAGGTAGGTGGGTGAAGGCACAGAGAGAAAAAAATCTTCTGCAGCCCAGATTGACCTCAATCACATAAAACCTGGCTGTTATAATATGAGCTGCATGGGTGATAACAAGGAAACAAGACCAGAATACGTCCCTTTGCTGTGTAGGGCTCCCCTGACCATAGCTGGAGCTGAGGGAATATTGCCATCTAGTGCCACACGGAAATCCAGCTGTCTAAACAGAAAAGAGCCATTTAATTCGTGTAGGCAATGCTTACAAAGCGTACTAAAAACCAGGGACATTATGTGCCAGGGACATCATTTTGGTCAGTGTGTTTGCCAAGCTTGTTATTGAAAATGGTACATTTTCTCCTTTTAAAAAAATGACAGTGTGTTGTGAGAACTGAGTCATAACACTTTGGAGGAGAGACCCTGTTCACAGTCGTTCAGAGGTTGTGAAAAAAGTGCAAAAGTACTCAGTGCTTTAGCAAGTAGCAGTCAGAATGACGGGATGCTTCTCTCTCTGTACCATTTTTTAACCAGACAGGTAATAATTCTGATGACCTGTTGGTGGAAAAATAAATACCACTTTCAGACTCCTAAAACCCATGATCTCAGTTGTGTGATTCTCATTCAGGTGGGGGGACACATGTACTCACACAAGAGTTCCCACTGACCACAGCGTAAACAAGCGCTGGTCTATACCATCTTGCATTCGCTGATAGGCAGGCACACTGGACCATAACACATTTTATATTCACCTCTGTGTGCAACAGCATTATGAACTTCCTCCTGTTGCCGTGCCAGAAAGAGCCCTTAGTGGTGACAGAGCCGTTCAGTTCCCCTCAGCCAAGACCTTGCTGAGCCAGAGATGAGGCATTTTTTAATCAGTGCATATGTTTGAGATACTTTTAATGAGGCCATCAACTCACTTATCTATGCCACCAAATACGTGCCAGATTATAACAATTTTCAGTCATTGCCCATCTGGAGCAGATTCAAACCAGTGGTCAATTTTCAAAAACAATTTGAAAATCAAAATCAGTTAAGCAATCAAATCTTCCAGCTGCAAACAATGTCCAGATTTTCAATCCAGCAACGTAGTGTTTACATATGTTGACTTAAAATTACTTAAATGTGCCACCAGTACCTCTGAGTTAATTGCTATGTTATCACTTGTGGCTGTGACTTTCCCACTATTTCTACCCACTGACCACATAAAGAAAAGGATTAAATCACAGAGAGAATCAAAGTCAGTAACGTAAAAGAATATTATTTTTCAGCCTGAGAATGGTTAGAATATTTGAGACATACATCACTCCATTTTCTTTTAAAGAGCACGAATCCCAATTAAGCAAGAGGCTTCTAAATTAATTTGCTTATATTTTAAAAAATTATCATTTTACATCATCAAATATAAATCCTTACGGGGATTTTTTCCTTTTCTACACTGATTTTAAATATGGTGCAAAAAATGTGTATCACAAGTTCCCCCAAATGAGGAATTATTTAGGTAATAAAATGTCTCACAATAATAGTAGTGTATAAAGTTACTGATGTCAAACTCTGCCAGGATTTTTTAGGGGTATTTTCTTTGCTTTAAAGGGAAGTTCACTTAGCAAAGTCCTTACATGTGGTATTAGAAAAGAAGTAAAATATGTGCACTGTCCTGAGTGTCCATAAATAATGTTGAATTAAAATTCCATCTAAAAAGGAACCTGAAAAGCATGGATGGTACATTTATAAACACATGTTAAAACACTTAGAAATGTGACTTCCTAAAACCCTCACTCTTATCATCTTAGTTCCCCATAACTAAGATTAGCTAAAAAAAAAAAAAAATCTAAGCTAACAGCTTCCAGAAATAAATACCAAGAAGCTGGCAGCAAATTCTGGAATTCCCCCATACCTCTTAGTCCATGGGGACACAGACTGACCTTTCAGATGCAACATAAACCCAGCTGATTTCCTCAGGCTTTTGCCTGAGACGAAGGCTAGCTCAGACAGTTTGGGTGTTCTAGGCAGGCCGGAAAGGATTACTAACATTAGCTCAATATCTTAATTGCCATACTTAAGAGGCTGCACACTTGCCTACAGCTGGATCCAGAGAGAGAAAGCTCTCATTGACTTCACTTGGATCTGGATCAGCATTTTAGGTTTGAAGGAGCTGGGGAAGTGGCAGGAAGGATGGACATTTTACCTGCTGGGACAAATTGTCATGGCTCTACTGACATTTGCACCAGCTGAGCCTTTACCCCAGGACACACACAGCTTTATGAAGCTATGACATAAAATAAAGTCACAAATTGTGTTCCTACGCTGAGGGTCAGCAGTCAGATGACACGCCAAATCTCTTTAAGAATCAAGAGGTGGACACCCCAAAATGTTCACACACCC
Source organism: Cariama cristata (assembly GCF_000690535.1). Classification (NCBI taxonomy): domain Eukaryota; kingdom Metazoa; phylum Chordata; class Aves; order Cariamiformes; family Cariamidae; genus Cariama; species Cariama cristata. The sequence goes on along the minus strand of NW_009635813.1, from coordinate 14,749 downwards.
AGCAGTCCAGTTGGATGGACAGTCTTAATGCAAAGAAAGGTAATGTCCATACATGTTTAACAGCAGCACCTATGTATCTTTTGTTTCAGTTGACACTAATGGTAGTTGGGGGGGGGTTAGCCATTTTGCTTTACTGGTATTTGCAAATCTCTGAGACTGTTTCCTTGCATAAACCATTTTTCTGGACACAGACATTTTTCCTAACAAAACCAGCCTAAGCTGTACATATCTTCACAGAAAGGGTCGTTAGGCATTGGAATGGGCTGCCCAGGGAGGTGGTGGACTCACCATCCCTGGAGGTGTTTAAGAAAAGACTGGACATGGCACTTAGTGCCATGGTCTAGTTGGCATGGTGGTGTTAGGGCAAAGGTTGAACTCGATGATCCCAGAGGTCTCTTCCAGCCAAACCAATTCTGTGATTCTGCGATCTCAGCCTGGGCTACCTCAGGCTAATGTGCCCGCACAACTACTGGTGTTGCCGCACAGGGAACTGGATCCATGAATTGATGCTGGATAAGAACTGGGCAAGTGGATGACACAGCCAGGAACAAATGGCCAGGAAATAGGGAGTCTGGGCAAGAAAGTGCCTGTGGAACCACAGCATAAAACACTTCCTTCATTTGTGTCCAGAGGATGTGGAATAATGCTGGTGCAGGTTGCAGGATACACCATAAATGGGTTTACAGACCCTGAAACCTCTAATGTTGTTGCTGTTCTGTGAATACAGAAATTTAGCCTTGCTCCTGGTTAAAAAATAAAAAAAAAAAAGAAAGAAAAAAAAAGTGCTAAACATCATACTATTAGCTTTTTTCTGTTGAATTAAATGCTCTGTGAAGTATCAGAGGGGCAGTCACCATGTCCTGGATAAATGGTTTATTTGTAGCAAATTACTTTCTATTCTCAAGCAAAAAGAATTTAATCAAGTATCAGAAACAAACTACATCTTGACAGATTAGCAGGGCTGCTGCTGTTAAAATAAATTTGTTGCCAGATTTGTTTACAAAACTTCTTTTTCAGGGATGGGTGAACTTCCTGGAATTTGCCAATCTTTAGAATAAATATTGTGGAGGATTTGTAAAACGAGAATTAATTAAACTTTTCCTCCGAGTGTAAACCAGGCATTTTGCTTAGTGTAAAAAATTGCTTGCAAGCGAAGGGAAGTCTTTTTTGGGGGAGTGGAGAGGCAAGGGAACCTGAGCACTCCCTTTCCTTTTCCAAACAAAATTTGGGAGATAATAACTATGACTAATACAGGAACTGTAATTTATACATTAGATTTGATATATCCTTTTTAACTTTCTTCACAGTTCTAAACTGAGCTCAATATGTTTGACTTCAGCTTTCAAATCCCTCAGAGGTTTGTTTATTTTTCTACAAGGCTTTTTGGTTTGGCTGCTTCTGTACAACACGTGGCAGATGTGTTCATTTGTGGACATGGGGCTTTTTGATGCTGACTCCTGTATATGACTTGTGTTGCTCTAATGAAGGCCTCTGAGTGTTAGTTTGGACGGGTAGTATCACCATCTCAGACAAAGAGATAAGCTTACAGTCATCATCCATTCATTCTGCTGGGATATCTGAAAGGATCAGATAATGAAATGCTCATCCTAGCCAGGGAGAAAACAAGGATAAGTATTTGCATTCCACCTTTTCACTCACTGCAAGTTGGGGTTTTTTGTGGGATTTCTGGGGCTTTGTTATCTTTTTAAGCGATCATGAGGAAAATATTCTTCATTTATGAAACAGCAAACCTTCTGCTCTTTCATGTATGAAGTCAAGAACCAGTTACTACAGATCCCATCTATTAGAATGATTTTGCTGTGGCTCCATTGGAGAGGAAATCCAAAGATGGTAACTCTTTTCTAGTAAAGAGACAATACTCCCATTTAGACTAAGATTTTTTATAATTTTTTTTCGGTCAAATGCCACTAACCTGAGAAATTAGCCTTTGACAAAAGCCTTCACTGCAACTATTTGGCAGATACTGTTTCTGACAAAGCCAGTGGCAGGTGTCAGTCTGGCAATGCACAGTCTGCCAATGGCAGCAACAACTTGAGGGACGCCAGCATCACTGTCCAGGTGAATTAAGTTCATAAGGTGTCAGTAGGTCCTACAGACAAGTTACAAAAGAGTTCATGGACTTCCCAGAAGACACAGGATTTTACAAACATGCATCATCCTGGCAAACAGTCTCTCTTTGATTCTTTAGATGTCAAATCAGGAGGATTGATTCTTCCCAGTTACTTTTCCCTAAAAAATTTCCAGCTTTTGAAATTATTATGACTGGTCTTAAAGGTTTGATCAGTCAGAGCTACCACACGCTGCCGCTGTCCTAATTAAATTAAACTTCACTGGGTCCATCCTTCCAAAGCCTTGCTGAGTGCATTTGAGCAGCGTTTCCCACGGTCATATGCATAAAGCTGCATGTTGACAGCATGGATAAGCATCTCCGTTTCAAAGACAGCCTCAAGCTTTTGCTTAAAGAGGCTAACACTGCCACTAACAACTAGGAAATCCTGGCAGATAGTCCACATGAATATCTCTTTCTATATTTGCACAATGTCAAGCACACTATCAGCACTGAATAAATAATAATCATAGAAACCTGGAGTCAGCCAGGAAATAGCTGTGAATGAGACATTCATATTTTAAAACTTGAAGCTGCAAAATTATCTTGTTATGATTCTGGGAAAACTGTTCTTTTCCTTTTTCCCTGTTGTTTTCTTTTCCTAAAGAAGAAGAAATGCTAATGCTGTTGCCGAAGATACCAAAAAAAAAGTTTACTTGGTCCTGTATTGCAGAATTACACATCTGAAGTGTCCTGCCTGCTTAATACATAAAATGAAGAACAGTCCTGATTTTTTTAAATCCAAAGAATCCATTTCTAACTGACCAAAAAAAAAAAAAAAAAGTTAGAAATGGAATACAAATATATTATATGGGTAAAAGTGGGAAAGTAGCTGGAAAAGTTTCACCAGACAATCTTGCTCTTGATAATGTCTGGACAAAGTCAGCTTTTTTCTAAATATGATTGAAACTCCATGTTAAAAGGGATTTATATGAGTCATAAATCTTTAAAACAATGAGCAAAATTCATGGGGAATTCAGTCGCCAGCTCTATAGAAATAATAATAAAAAGCAACTCCCTTTGGTAAAACAAGTTGAATTTCGTAACTCTTATTTAATTCAGACTCTTGACAAACACTCAGGGTTTGCTCTTTCTTCACAAAAGAATCAATTATGTCTCCTTCTCTGTTGAGGTGTAGGGCTCCTACAGTACACTAAGGGTACTTCAAGACTGTATTTTTATGGCTACCAATGAGGAGAAACATTCTTAAGGTACTTTAAAATCTGCTTTTATAATTGCTGCCAGGAATATACGTACAAACATTTTTTTCATGTATTTGCCATCTTTAAAAGAAATACAAAAAGATCTGAGGAATGCCTCAGTATAATCAAATTGCAATTAATGCAGAGGCATTTGTCAAAAGACATAATGGCAAGGATTATAAAGGAGAAGAATAAACTGAAAACACAGAATGCCAAAAATCACCATCTGCTGAGATGATGCAGTATCATGCTCAAAGCTGTTAAGGTGTTACTAGAGCTGTTGTATGTTACAACATTAAACAGTTAATTGCAGTTCATGGGTTTTAAGTAAAAGGACTGGGGACTGCTTTTTACCATAGCAACCACAAAAATGAAATCTCTTACAGCATGTATGCAATGTGCGCCAACAAAAAAGCAAAGGAAATAAATATATTTGGAATTCAACATTCAAACTATAATTATTTGGAGAAATTCCTCTTTCCAAATTTACATTCAGAGTATCTTGGAGAGAATAAGACATTCATTCCAAAATTACTAAAAGTCTTTCCTGAGGGACAAGAACATGTATTAGATTCTGTATCTTATCTAACAACTGTTAAGATGACTCCTGCTGCTTAGGTAAACAGAGTAGGGAAGTCAATGGATAGAAAAGAAAGGAAAATTTCTATCACTTCACTGATGTGTGGCCACTTGTGCCGCAGGCGGGGTATGGGTATAAATGAATCGGTCAAGATCACATGTGTACTATTGTTTACCTTTTGTCACTCCAACCATTTCTGTTGTGTGCTGAGGTCAGCCTATTTGTGCTTTTTTAGCATGAGAAGCTACAGTGACAACATTTCTGATTGTTTAGTCCCAGGTCAGGTAAGTTTGAGAGGACAGGAGAAAAGGAAAGTAAAATGACAGTGACATCATCATCATTCCTTAAATATGACATTTTGATACCAATGGAACTTCTTATCCACATTCCCTTTTGAAATAAAATGTTGATGACTTCAACCAGCTTTCCAGACGTGGTTCAGTTTTGATGGAATAGTTATTTCGATGTATGATTCTTCTGAAGACTTTGCAAAGGCCAGATAGCTCTAGGGGCAGCAGATTAGAGAGGCAGCCCAGCAAACTACCTGGAGCAGTGATCTAAAAGGTGAGATACGCAGGTGAAGGGCAAGAAAGAGGGAGGTCCTGCTGGTTGCCGTATCCAGAGGATACACTGAGGGCAGGAGACAACAGGAACTAACTAAAGATAACTAAAGCCCTGAACTAACTAAAGGTTTGAATAAGGAAATGTTTTTAAAACATCTATTGTAACTGCTGAAAACAACTATGTCTGTGGTATGTGCCAACTCTCATAATTATCTGCTGTTGTTTTAAAAGTGTGTATGGGAAATTTTGCAAAATCTAGGACCAATAATCCCATGGCTGACACACCATGCTCTTAGACTCTTACACCACAAATGTAGTGTGAGAACTGAACAGTTGGCTGCATTAAGATTCAGATTGACAAAGACAGACTGAGGGGGTTTTGTCAGCTGATGTAAAAATTTCCATCAGCAAAAATATTAAACTCTGAATAAATAGAGGAATTCACCCACATATGAGCACTTTTGGGACCTAGAGATGCCCTTCAAGTTTTCCCTCTACAAATCCAGAAGACACATGTTCATGGCTCCGTGCACCCACACGTTCTCCAAACAAGACCATTTCTAATCCCTCCAATGTAGACTCATCTCTCTATTTCAAGGAATTCATATTGTACTGCTATTAAATGTTGTGTTTATCAAGGGACTGTTGTTAGGTCTTTTCATCACCATAACTCACTCTATTTCTATACAGCCTCTAACTTCATATTTATATTTGTTTATAACAGCATGACATAAGTTTTTCTCCATCAGTTAAGAACAACTTTAGACAATTTTAAAAGTGCCTAACTCTACTGTGACATGAACACATAATTCAATAAAATGCCACTGCTTATGCTACTAATAGATTTGACTGAGTTGTACCAATTGTGCTAATTACAATGATGTGTGAGGGCACAGGAAAAAAAGCTCCACTGTTCTTGTAAACAGAAGAGTAGACACTTCTTGCCATAGAGAATTGACAGTCAAAATATGCTTAGACCGATTATCTTCTGATAATAAAGAATAAATAAATAATAAAGAATAATAAAGATTTTTCAGCCCACTATACATAAAGCATTCTGATTTTGGTAGCTTTCCTATATCACAGGCTACAATTGTAATAGTATTTTGAAGTCACTAGTAGCTGCAATGCCAAGAGAAAAATAATGTTCTTAGTGTAGAAGGAAAAACAGGGATTGTATTATCAGATTTTTATAGAGTCCTTGAATGTAAATATGAATGCAAGTAAAAAATGTAAAAGCTCGGATTTAGCATATGCAGAATAAGACTCCACTTCCACACAGGAGGAAGAGGAGTTTGTGTTTAGTAAATGTTTGAATTTGAATATTTTAATTGATCTATTATTATTATTATTATTATTATTATTTATTATTATTCAGCAGAATTAAACACAGACAGAGGGAATCCACAGATGCTCGCTGTCTCTTAAAGGAAAAGCATTTTTTTTAATCTGTCAATTAAAAGATTGGGAAAACAACAGCCAGTTCTGGCTATAATCTTCCATCTGAAGTTGAACTACAAAATACTCAAATGTTAATTTTATAATGATTTTTAGTTAATTTTTTTTTCCTAAACTGGTATTGTTCACTTTTTATCAGTCTTGTAACTTGATTCAGTGCACAGAGCTACATCACTGGAGGTTACCACAGTTAAAATGTTTGATGGCCATAGATGTACAAAGATTTTCTTAATCTGAACCTGCAAAGTTGCAATCTTAGCTCCTAGGCATTTCAGAAGTGTGCACCCTTCATAGGCAACATGGGATATTTTTAATGTCTCAACTTTCATTTTGTTTTCTTGACTAGCTATGTTTTTCCATTTAACCCCAGAGTACCATTAGTACTGTGGGCTTATACTGTCCTTGAAGAAAATAGTGGCTAGGAACACTCATCAAACCATAGGTTTCTAATAAATAGAGTATCAAAGGACAACATATTTATATCATTAAGAGGAGGATTTAATTAAAAAATTCATTAGATCTGTGAAACTGTAACTCAGGTCCATCCACATTTGGTCTCCGCAACCATACTGCCTTTGTAAACTGTCTCATGAAGAGTTTGATGACAGAAGCGTACGGTGGCCTGTGATATATTTTGAAGGATGATGGTATCAAAACATCTGTGAATCAGCCTCTCATGGCATGTAACCCAAGGCTTAAATATCAACCAGTCTTTTACTGCAGGTGCCTTTAGTTATCAGGCACATCACTCGCTATACCCTACTTGCTGCTAAGGCCTTTGAGATCCATTTGGACCAAGTACAGAATTTGCAGTGCTTATTAGAAGATACTATCTTTGACTCTTCCAGGTTGGGCTGGGAATCTCATTAGGACAAAGCTCCTCGCAAAGTTAGCACATCGATGCGAGAAGCTGCAAGAGACTTCCCTGTACAATAGATGAGACACAATTGATTTCTGGCACTCCACTTCCAGCCTCAGCCAGAAATACAAGACAAACAGGCTTGCTTTCTTCTGTGATTTCAACATGTCTGCTTCCTGTACGAGCTGGAAATAGGACATACCATAACAACTGTCAAAACATTTCAGAACCTCAAACAAGGTGTGATTGGAGTCAGCTTCTGGAAGCACAAGGGCTTGGGGAGCCATGCGAGCAGGCTGGGCCCTCTCTGCTGTCGACTGATTTAGGGCCCAAACTCGACCTCTACCAAAGACATGGCAGCTTGATCCTCACTCAAATCTCTTGTCTGGGCAGCCCCAAACTTTCAGAGCCAGGCTGAAGTAAACTCGAGTGCCTCCCAAACACTGAGGGACAGCCCGCCCAGGCTGAAATCTTTATTTTGCTGTTCTGGCAGCCCTTGGGGTGCCTCCCCTCAGCTCACTCACAGACGCTGCCTGCCGCTGCCAGGGATGAGTCCCCATTTACAGTGGGGATCAGCAAGCTGTTGAGAGAAGGGGACGGCCTGTGCACCAGCACTTGTGGAAAATGGCGGGAGGGGAGGCAGGCCCCTGCCCTGAGGGAAAGGGGCCTCCGGCCAGGGCCAGGGCAAGGCTGGGAAGGACTGCGGGCTTCCAAGGGGGAGGCAAAGGAGAGCTGGCTGCTGAAAGGAGAGGAGAAGGAAAGGGGGCTTCCCCCAAGCAGGTGAGGAAGCATTTAGAGAGCAGGAGGGCAACTCCAAACAGCTTTGTGAGGAGAGAGGCAGCTCGCTAGTGGGAGGTGGAGAGATGACTCAGGGCTGGGAAAGATGTATGGGAGAGACCTGTCCTCACCTGAGGGAGGCAGGGGAGAGGAGAGGCTCCTAACTGCAAAGTACAGGATAAAAAGCAAGGCAGGGCATATTAAAAGACTTGCTAGTGTTTAGTAAGGCAGTTGGGCTCAAGTGTGAGGGTGGTGAATGAGAAGCTGGGAGTGAAAAACAGGCCCCAAGATGGTGCTTCAGTGGAGTGACCTGGTGTGAGATGAAAACCCACTCTGCAGTGTTAGGGTAAAAGTGACAGAAAAGAGGGAACAAAATTGAGAAAAGGGAAGTGTTTGAGAGAAAGAGGCATGCAAACAGAAGAAATATGGCACCTACATTGAGAAGGAACAGAAGAAAATTGATTACGACGCAGTGAGCGAGACGCAGTAAGTTGCTGTTGTGGGCTGCGAACACACGCAAACGTGGCTGGTGAATGGAAAGTTATAATATACATTATTCAGCAGTGCAAACTTAATTTTTAATGAAAGAATATTTCTATGCCTACCTCATGAGAAAAGTGTGAAGATCTTTGGGGACCCATGTTTTGTGGTTTCCATTATTCACATGGGCATTGTGAGAGAGCAAAGCTTAGGAAAGTGGCATGCTGTTTGAATGCAAACTTAATACAGAGGTGAGGTAACTTTCTCCATTCCCAGGTTTTTTTATATCTCAAAATCCAAAGAACTTTGCCACATCTTTCGAAAAGGCAGGGAACTCCTACAAGTTTCTTCCTTTCTGTCCCAACTGGATGGTTAAGAGCTTTCCTCTAGACACTGGATATGGCCTTCAAAAATATTATTGTTGCTGTTATTTACCAAGAAACTGTTTCAAATAAAACAAAACAGATAAATATTTAATAAGTAAAATACAAGTGATTCGCTGCACCAGTGCTAGATATGCTTAATAATTTTAAGAAGCAGTAAGAAACCTGCAGTGATAGTGTTTTAAAACAATTCCCCCATGATCTTTCCTGAGTACCTGTCAATACAGGGAAATTGAATTTTAGCCTGCCAAGTACTCTTTGACCTATCATTCATGTCTCACATCTTCCCAAATAGCCACACTGTTAAGAATCTACCCCTCAGTCTTCTGCAGTAAATGCACTGCCCTGACCTGGTTTCATCCTCAGTTTCTTGCCATAAATCCACCTGATGAAGTGTTAGACCAGGGACCTTGGGTAGTGTGTTTTAAGAAGCGAGTTTGAGATCCATCTTTCATATTGGTTGTACCATAGTACTGAGACTGGATGTTCAGGTGTTTGGTGGAGGTCAGGACAAGGGGAATGTTCCTGAGGGAGAGAAAATACTAGAAAGGAAGATGGGTCTGAACTGCACTCTGAAAGACTCCTGGATGAAACCTGAAACTGTTTTAGAAAAAAATTGAACTGCTTTGCTTTTTACAAGCAATTGGTAAGTCCTTTTGTCCAGTGAAGATGCATGTTTGCACTGTAGAAAGCAGTCCTATGATGCACTGATAGGAACTATTACTAGCTTTGGTATCAGAAACACTCCAGCTATGGTAACACAGTAGGTAAGATAAATTATTCTCTTGAAAAGCAGGATAAATTAGCTGCAGAACAGTACTGTGTTAATGCATTTAGACTACAACCTATACTTGAGCAAAATTGTTTAGAACAAGCTTTTAGACACTGAAACTGAAGAATATGCAATTTATTTTTTCACAGTGTTTGCATAACTCTCTTGGGTTTGAAATGTGTAGTAACTGTTGATTTCCACCTCTAGTTCATGGCCTTTTTTTGGTAGCATTTTTTCTTTAAACTTTCCAGAGTTCACTGTAATAAGTTATCTTATCGTGCATTTTCTGTTCATAGATCTGGGCAGTATACCTCTCTTTGGATTTCCTTTTTCATCCAATTAGTGCTGCTGTAGTGTTTCAGGCATTGTTTTGTTTTGTGTGAAGCAATTTGCAACACTTGTTTAAGAAATATGTTTTTGTTGGGATACAAGAGTATCTCACTCAGAATTTCTCTTTCACTTCTCCATTTTTCTGACTGTTTCTTTTTTAAGTGCTGGCTTCTTTGGCTAAGATGAAACCAAAAGCTTAATTTAGATTTTTTTTTCTTGTGTTATTTCAGAGGACATTAAAATAGATTTCTCTGCTATAAGTGTCTATTTGATATACAGTTTTCTAGCTCGTGTGATGGCACTCACATGGTGTTTGAGACACTTTGTGAAATTACGAAGAGATCAGAAATAGTACAGGGACTGAACTTCTGGCCAGAGTGGCTCTAGGGAGACTGGCTCGTAGTGGCTTTTACATTTGGCTCGCTAAGTGCTGAGTTATTTTAATGGCACTCCTGTATGCATCTTTTTGCAGACACCTAGATATAGCACTTTTAAAGTATCTGTTTTGTTTAATGAATTTAGCTACTCTAATTATCACATACAAGACTAGGATGCTACACTGTATTTTTAAAAAAAAAAAAGTTTCAGAATCAGTTTCACCAGAGAAAGGCAGGACTATTTGGTGGGTTTTGCACCTTCTCAATACAAACTTCTCTGCTATCTTTTCCCCTGAGGTGCAGCTGTAGTATTAAATAGAAATTTCATTTATCCACTGTGGAAAGAGAGACTACAGATAGATAATCTATAGGTTAAAATTAGCAAGAGTGTAAAAATCCACTATAAAAATCATTTGCACACAAGTCAACATATAAATTAGTTTTACTCTTCTCAAAATTCAGAAGGAGAATTGAAGTTTCTGTACTTCTATGACTGACAGCCAGCTAGTTTGCTGGTGCTTTTCTTATGCTAACTCCATCACTGACTATCTTTAAGAAAGTCTTGTGATTCATCTACTGTTCCATTCCCACCAAAGTAGATACCTGGGTTCATAAAACTGTCTGCTATGTAATAATTTCTGCTATATAAGATAAAACCACTATTGTGATAAATCCATTGCAAAATACAATCCTGAGAAGTACTAATGAATCTCTTGCCAAACTGCTTAAATCATAATGACTTTGTCATAAGAACATCATATGTTTATAAACTTGTTATGATAGTAAAGCCTTATACAGCTGGTTTTTTTAATACTTTTGTAGCCAGTTTAAAGCCATCTGGTGCACATCTTGCCAGGTGTACACAATTTAAAGCAGGTCACAAATTTTTGTTGTTGTTGTGACCTGCACCTTCAGCAAACTCAGGTATTTTCTCAGTGTATGACAGTGGAGTTGAAATGGAATCATGTCATTTATTTGTACATGGTGACTACATACGATGTTCCTGATAGCCACATATCAGAACTGCTGGTTTAGTTTGTTATCTCTTAACATTTAGATCCTGAAAATTATATAAATGTTGGATTGATCTCCACATAAGCCAAAGATTGATACACAGCTTTGGATCTCTTCTAATGTTGTAACTTTTCCCGTGCTTTTATAAAGCCCAAATCTTTAACTATAATTCTAGTAAGGAGATATAGGAACATATGATTTTTATCTCCTGGTTACTTAGCGGAAAGCTTGCATTTGGAGATCATCTTATTAAAAGACCAGTGATATATGGATTAAAAAGATTAGAGTTAAGGTTTCATCTGTATTTTGCTGCTTATTAATTAAAGGCCTTAATTTGCTTATAGTTTACGTTTTTAATTCCATGTTATGATTGGATCACTGTAGTATTTAGAAGCTGCAACCAAGATCAAGGCTGCATTGTATTAAATTCTGAAAAACCACATAGTAAAAGGAAGCCTCTACTTGGCAATTGAAGTAAAACAAGATCCACAGGGACTAGGGAGGGAAAGGAGTACCCTTCCTGATGGACTTAATTATTTTTCTATGGCAGAGTGACTTGTTCAAGGTCACAGAAGAATTAAATTTCTGTGTTGGTGAGCAGGTGCAAAAGAAACAGAGGATGTTGACTCTGCATTTTCATGTGCAGTTTTTTTACTCATTTACTATGGAAATAAGTTTTCTGTGATCATGTTTGTGCCTTTCCCTCCCTTTTTTCCTCTCCACCCGTAACCTTCAGATCCATTGATTAGGAAAAACAAATTTGAAAGAGGACTAAAAGTCTTAATAGAATTGTCTTTCTACAATTTTTGTGAAAGCAGATGCCAGGAAAAGGGAAGAAGAAACCATCTGAATGCCTTTGCTATGGTAAAGCTGCAGCCTGAGTTTACATTCAAGAAAGACAGCTACATATATTCCCAACCACGGGAAAAACTTCTACAATGTCAGGTTGGCTCCCTTCCGATTTCGCTATAGGGCTCTAGAGCATAACACACAGTTGCCCATGTTACATACACTAGTTTGATTTGGCTCCAATCAGGAGTGGAATAAGCAGTGTTCTTGGGGAGGAGCCCTGGTGCAGAACAGAGGCTGCTTTTCTGCAGCTTCAGGACTTGCACCCTACAAGCCAATGGAGACAAACCAATCTATGGTTTGCTCAGGGATTGGGTTCATTCACTGGTGCAGATCATAGAGGTAGCATAGACATAATCAAAGGACTTTTCAAACAAAAGATGCTGATCATTGGAAAGTCGGGTGTATCTGTTCTGATGATTGTGGAACCATTTGTTTAATGATTTTGTTCTTGAATACATGTGGTAGGGAGGAGGAATTCCTTTGGGAGGGCTTTGGAAACCTTTCTCTCAAACTGTAAGTCACTGGATTGTTTCTTTTTAGGAAGGAATTGGTACATTCTGCATCTTTGATTTTATGCTAATTTTCCTTCATATGGTCTGTTTCTGTTAGAGCCTAGACTGTAGTTCTGCAGTGTGTCATGGTAAGCAGCATGTAGATTAGTGCCATGTGTTAAAGCTGGAAAGGTTCTTCACTTTTTTTTGCTTGGTTTGTGGCAGCTTATATTAAATAGTTTCCTCCTCCCCCTCCCCTTTTTTCTCAGTTGTGTGGTTAGGGATTGCTTTATTGTTTGTGTATCCTGTGGCAGCGTTCAATATTTATTAGATGTTCAGCTGTACATCCTTCCCTGAAATCTTACCTCGGTTTTTATTGATGGGGATTTCCTGGGTGCTCACATGCCTTTCTTTTGTATCTTCTCTCCTGATACATGTCTTGGGTAATCACGAAAGTGTTATGGTTTAAGCTGTGCAGTGTAACTTCTTTAATTATGAGACTACTTGGCTGTTGTCAAGACTTCTGCTCAACTATCTTGCAGTGAATTTAAGCACAACTGCCAAACATGGTTGACTATTAACTTCATGTCATTTATCATTCCTCCTAAGGCATTCCATCTTGCTATTCCTGATCAGAGTTTTATGTGTACTGAGCAGAGATTTCAACCTCAACATAAGCAGTTTATGTGTATTCTTTATTTTTCTTCCTCATTGATGATTATGTCTCCTTATAATTAAAAACATCAATCATATCCATTCCCAGCTGAATTTTGCTAGACTAAGTCAAGCTCTTCTCATATGGTAAGACTCTTAATTCTTCTGATCATTCCGATAACCCTTTCCACACTTTTTTGTAGGAAGATTAATTTAAACTGGTGGCTAGAACTGTACTAAATATTCCAGAATAGGTCTTGCCAGGGCTTCATATTGTACCACGACTACCCTTCCTGCTTCTGGAAATTGTGTGTATAATCTAAGGTCAGGCATCTTATGGTTGCTTCAAGTTGGTTGCCAATAAGCCTGCTGCGATTGACTGGTTCTCTTTTGAGGCATACTTTGGTGAGCTTTCTGCTTCTTTTGATTGTTCTAATTGTGTCTCTGTAGTTTCTTGTAGCAAATGTTACATGACTGGAGGCACTCTGGCCAGGCCATACAGTATGAAAGCTTTTAGGCTTGCCTCCGGGTATTAAGGATAGGACTTGTTTATTCCAGCCCATTTTTGGAAGAGGTGGAGTGTGAATGCTGGCTGTATTTAACACTGCATCTGTTGACAGTGTATATAAGGCAAAGGCTGTTCGTCCTTTGCCCCAAACGTTTATCCATTTTAGTAAAGAGCCTAGTCTTAATGAAACTGTAAGACATTTACTTCAACCCATTGTAGTACCATGTACCTTTCTGCAATCCGCAGTGCTGACTTCAGCAACTCCTGTCCTGCCTCTCTGGCCACTGCGCCAATCCTTGAGCAGGCCCTAAATGCTATTCTTTTTTCTTGAGTCTAGATTAATTCCGTGCACTGCTTCAGCATTGTCCCACAATGGTCTGAACCAGCAAAAAGTGAATGGTGACAAAGGGTCTTAAACGAGTGGCTGGGAAGAGAGGTTGGACAGGGAAGGGACCACATAAAGCCCACACCACCGCTCCGAGAAGTGTCTGTTGAACCACAGGCTTCAATCGTCAGTACTCCTGCTGGGGCTGCACAGCTGTATGGAAGATGCTGCATGTGCAGTCAGTGTGGCTGCTCAAATGAAACCAAATCCTTCACCAAGAGTGTTTATGTTTGGCTTAATAGACGTGAGCTGGAGCAATAGGCTGATGCTGTAACTCCTTACCCAAATTAGGTATATTGAGTACAACAATTTTCACAGTAGTGTTATTTTCTATTCTTACCTCAATGGAGAAATAAACCAAAAATGACACAGTCCAAAAATTAAACAAAAGGCATGTACACCCCACAGGTTACGTATAGCCAGATGGAAACCTCGGTATTGTTTGAGAAGAGCAGGAGACCTGTGAGTTCAGAGCTGCTGCACCATAGCCTAAAACACCAAAACAAGAAAAAAAACCATTTTCAAACAGAGGAAGCCTGTACTCAAAGAGCGATTAGGTAGTATTTGGACAACAAAATGGCTGTGGTTGTGGTTAGTACACCCCACAGGTTACGTATAGCCAGATGGAAACCTCGGTATTGTTTGAGAAGAGCAGGAGACCTGTGAGTTCAGAGCTGCTGCACCATAGCCTAAAACACCAAAACAAGAAAAAAAACCATTTTCAAACAGAGGAAGCCTGTACTCAAAGAGCGATTAGGTAGTATTTGGACAACAAAATGGCTGTGGTTGTGGTTATAGGTGATCCACAAGAGCGCAGCTGGAAGAAGTCGGGGGGAGGGAGGGCCCCGACACCGCCATCCGGAGCCGTTTCCGGGCCGCGCTGGGGCGCGGGCGCCGTGCGGCAATTACCGACAGCGCGTCCCAGGGACTTACTGC
>NW_009635812.1:0-12766 GCF_000690535.1 Cariama cristata | reverse complement strand
TAAAATAAAATAAAATAAATAAAATAAAACAAACCAAAAGTTTCTTTTGTATTTGGGACAGCACTGAAATCAAGGGTTGCTCTAAGAAACAAGATAAAAGCAATTATGAATCTACCCTTCTGCTTGCTGAATATTTACAAGAGTATTATCACAGTCTTCTAGCAGCATCTGCTTGTTTATTTTTTAAAAAACAACAATGTAGCAGAACTCTGCTTACCATAAATTCCATCTGCTGTACATATTTCGAGTGTTGCCATTTCACAGAGATATTTGTCAGCATGATAATTAAAGCCGATGCATTGATTCATAGCAGAGTTGTTTAACTCTGCTTTTTAATCTGTTTGAGACTATAGGTTATTTTCTTAATTATTATACATATATGTGCTTTGTTCTGTGGTCCTTGTTCTAGTAATTATTATTGTTGATGTGATAGATACATTCCAGATACATGCATATATTGTAAGTGGAGTGACTACAGTGCTATTTGAAAATAATCAATCTATCCCTTCAATCCTCAGACTAAAAAATATCTTAGTCCTCTTCTATTTGAGCAATGAGCTACATTCTTACAAATATGGAGGGAGTTAGAAATAAGGATGTCTCTGGATACAGTATTTACAGTAAAACATCTTACCTACCTTATCTTTTCTTCGAAATTAAATTTCTTTAGGAAAATCAATTGGTGAAATTATTCAGTATTTGTAATAGCAGGAAGCTGACCTGCAGGTATCAACGTGCCTGAAATGACAGCATTCTGTTGCAGAAATCCTGTTGGTCCAAGGTTATTTCCTCTGCCCAATTACCTTTGCTGCATATAGATACATTTTAGCCTGGAGAAGAGGAGGCTGAGGGGAGACCTTATCGCCCTCTACAACTACCTGAAAGGAGGGTGTAACGAGGCGGGGGTTGGTCTCTTCTCCCTGGTAACTAGCGATAGGACAAGAGGAAACGGTCTCAAGTTGCGCCAGGGGAGGTTCAGGCTGGCTATTATAAAGAACTTCTTCACTGTTAGAGTTGTTAGGCATTGGAACGGGCTCCCCAAGGAGGTGGTGGAGTCACCATCCCTGAAGGTGTTCAAAAAACGTTTAGATGTGGCGCTTCAAGACACGGTTTAGTGGGTTTAGCAGGCATGGTGGCATCGGGTATACGGTTGGACTTGATGATCTTTGAGGTCTCTTCCAACTATAATGATTCTATATAATTTTCCACAAGCACTGAAGAGACTTGAGTCCCAAGTACTATTTTTACTAGTCAGGTAGGTGCCTAAATCCCAGCAGTTGCTTAGGTGCCTAAATCCCATTAGCATTCAGAGACACCTTTTATCCTGCACGTGCCTATAAAATGAAAATTAGAGTGCTTCAGAAATTATACTTCATCTTAATAAACTGAGTGTTTATTCCTGAGCCACATGCTTTGCTGATCACAGACAAAAAATAGAAATAACAGTGAGAACACCCTTTCTTAATGAAGTAGACACATTAAATCCTTTATGCTGATGGTTCTGTAGAAAGGCATAAAAAAGAGAGGATTTTGCATCCTATGAACTTTGAATTTCTATGAAATTTTAATTTCTTCTATCAGACCCAAAATGCAGCAGAAAAGACCATATGACTTTGGATGCTTTGAAATTGTTCTTTAAGACCCTCCTGTAGAGTATTAGATAATTCTCAGTGGTTTTATTGGGTCAAATTTGTCCATCCCAGTATCCTGTCACCAACAATGTCAAAATTA
This sequence comes from Cariama cristata, assembly GCF_000690535.1. Lineage (NCBI taxonomy): Eukaryota > Metazoa > Chordata > Aves > Cariamiformes > Cariamidae > Cariama > Cariama cristata. The sequence continues at coordinate 11,035 of NW_009635812.1, read as the reverse complement.
GATCTCTTCAAGTGAACTTCATGTCTCCCCTGGAGCTCATGCAATGCAACTGCTACAATTTACAAGACCCTGGGGCAAGATGCTGTGCCAACTTAACTACATGTCCCACGAACCTCTTCTAGCTATTTTCATTTGACGCCCACTATCTCTCCTATTAGAAGTGTGAGTCCTTAACTACCCTCTACTTTTAGAAGCCTCTACAATATCCTTCACCCACCTCCTCATTTGTCTCTTTTCCAAGCTAAAGAGTCATAGCTTAAATCATCATGTCTCATACAGAAGTCATTCTGTACCTTCCATTATTCCCATTGGCCTTTTGTGAAGTTTTTCTAGTTCCACTAGATCCTTTCCAAGATCATTTCAAAATGTGAACAAACCAGTGCACAGAATTTAAGTTATGGGCATAAAATAAATATATACAGTGGCATAATAATGTCTTGTGCCTTTGTTTTCCTGTTCTTTTTATAATAATTTCTGGTATTCAGTTTAACTTTTTGACAGCTACTGAGCTGATCTTTTAATGGAATTGTCTATGTCTATTAGATTTTCGTGGTACCATCTACTGTAAAAGTCCAAAAACATTTTCTTGAAGCAGAACAAAAAGTAAGAACCAAAACAGCCTTTTCCTAAAAAAAAAAAAACAAACCCAAAACTCTTCCCCCCAAAACAAAAACAAAACAAAACACAACACAGCAAAAAAAGCACCAAAAAAACCCTACAAACCAAACAAGCAAACAACAAAGAAATAGCCCCACTACTAAAACAAAACAGGGCTTATCTGCCACTTGGATGAATCATTAGGCTGCTCTGCGTCATTTCCTTTGCTCTTTCATATGTCACAGAAAAACAGATGCAAAAAACGTAGTTCACTGTTTTTCTGGTGCTTTAAGAATTCAGAATCTTCTTTTATCTGCTTTTCGCTGGGCAAACTGCATTATCATTACCGAGTGAGACTTCTGTCTTTCCCATAGAACAGAGTAACTGTCAGATTCTTAGCAGTAATATGCAGTCCTGCATTAAACTAGAGCAGGGGCTATCAAACTTTTTGCCCCACATACCAACTGCTGTCTACCTTCAATGCCTCTCCCTCCTCTTCCTCCAGTCTGAGAGTCACTTAACCGAAGCGTAGAAATAACCCATGAAATGTATCTTAGGGAAAAGCCACAGAATTCCCCCTTTTTGCTAAGCAGAGGTGGGAGCAGTGGAGAATGATTAAAGCTGCATTAAAAAAAACTTCTCTGGAGAGGGGGAAACAGTGGGAGAAATGGAGGGAGCAGATGCCTAATGAGATGATGCTGACTCCACAGAGCCCTTCACAAACCTGCTCCCTAGTCCATTCAGAACCACACTGTGTCCCTCCCAAGAGTGGTAGCCTCCTATTTGTATGAAACTGAATCCAATTTAGAAAGAATAACAGTGTATTTGTTCTGGCAGGGAATGCCGGGTACAGATGGAAAACCAGGCTTTCCTGGCATTGCTGGACATCCCGGAGACGTGGTGAGTAGGGCTATCATAATCTGTGATCACCTAACACACACTGGCTTCCAAACCTATGTCTTAAGGATCAGCAGAGGCCCTAACAGTATATGCTAGCAGTGTGTGGAGAGCTGGGCCTGAGTTTGTCCTACTTAACCTGGAGCAATTACCTCAGACACCAAACACAGGAGTAAATTGTCCCTTACCCTTGCCTCCCTCATCAGTCAGAAGTGATACAGGCATCTCCAGAGGCTAGCTTCAATTCTTTGATGCTCCTTTTGCTTTTAATTATTCAGAAATCAGCTCTGCTTTTAATTAGAGGGAAGCCTAGAGGCTCATAGGTGATTTTAATGTATTTCTCATGCTGAAGAGCCACGAGGATTACAGAACTCTTTAGCTGGGAAGTCCAACGGCTCGGCCCCTGCCACCCTCCTCTCACTTGTGCCAGACAAGCTGTCTGCATCCCCAGCACAGTGAGTTGTATCGAGGGGGCTGATCAACCTTGGAAATAACCTGCCTGAAAAATGACCTGTGTTCCCCTGCCTGGTCCACTGGGCAATCCCAGACACAACTGAGGTGGTTAATGCTGAAAAGGGAAGGAGCAGCCAGGCATGGCTGATTTCAGTGCATTGAAAGAAAGTTTTGTTGAATTAATCCCCAACTAATGAAATGTTGTGTGCCCATTTGCTTCTGGTCATCTGTGAATTCTGTCAAATGTGCTGGAAAATACTTTTAAACATCAAATCCTCAGAAGGTCTGAGTTGAAACCAGCTAGTCCCATCTGTGGTTTGAGAGAGCTGGGGACTGATCATTCTGTACCTGCATTTTACTGTTGTGCTTTTTTGTGAAACTAGAGAAAGCACATGTTCAGAATTTTTCCTTTTAAATCACTTATGTTTGTGGGGTTTTTTATCACATGCAGGGTCCAAAAGGGGAGAAGGGTGACCCAGGACCTCAGGTAAGGTTGTGTGGATTTCATTTTTTCTGAGAAACCTGTGTGAAATGTAGTACTTAGTAAATGGGGTTTCCATCTATAATGCTTTTGAAATAGGGTGAACCAGGACAGGATGGGAACAGTATCGTGGGACCACCTGGACCACCAGGACCACCAGGACCTATCATAGCAATACCTGAGGTAAGCGTGTCTGTCAAGAGTTAAAGTCTCTGTAACTCATCTTACAGAGAAGAGGGCACAAGTGGTTAACAAACTGGGAATTCTGCTGTTGATGTTCAGGTCATAAGACTTCTCCTCAAAACAAAAAAATCTTGATATGTCTCTATATCAAATGGATTTGTTTTGAAAAGATGAAATAGGAAGGAAAGTAGGTGAAGAGCTTACATACAAGAATTCTGGGGTCATATTGAGAGCTTCTCACAAACTCTCCAGGTAATTCTGCAGGAGTTGTGAACATCAAGTAAAAATCAACAGAGAAATACAAAACTGGGAATATGTAACAAAGCAAGGTACCTGAGACACAGCAGTATGTAAGAGAGAGAGACGTTTGTACAGGTGTCCACTATACAAACCAGAGCACTGACTCTGTTGTGGAAGCAACACCCAAAAGTCTCAAAAGGTAAAATGCTAGAAACTCATAAAAACTACCCAATATCCTTTAGCTGCATGTATATTTTTGGTCAACTTTGCTTTGTGTACATCAGCCTTCGTAAAAACAATACTACTTAGCAGTAATGAAGGCTAGGGATTAGGATGAATCCCATTTCAAGCTGACAACAGAAATCCTTGTAGTTGGCTTGATATGACGTTAAGATTTGTGAGTGATCTATGACATTGAGAAGCTGTGAGTGGCTGCAGGAAATTCTTCACTTCTGAGAGCCAAAGTTGCTTAAAACAGCCAGACTTATCCATAGGAATGCATACAACAACAGTAAGAAGTGACTTGTGATTGCAAGAAAGTAAAATGCCCAGCCAAGAAATCCGTGTTAGGGTCAGCTGGGCACCCACATTATCATAAAGCTGAGCTACACATAACATTTTTTGTGGACTGAAACAACGAGGCTTTCACTTAGGCTTCTGCTACTGATAGCCAATACAGCATAAATTGGCATCCCATAGCCCACATAACCAGTCCCAAAAGAGTTGGGTGTTTTTGCTGAATTTACTGGGTATCCATGCAGAATCTTATGATCCAGGACCTTGGATCCAGGATCTTGGATCCAGGATCTTAGGATCCTAAGATCTTGGATGAGCAGAATTATAGATTCACAGAAATGATGGTTGAAAGGGTGTCTGAAGATCATCTAGTTCAAAGCCCTGGGCAAAGTGGGGCTGTCACCAGCTCTACACTTTATCACGTTTCTGTTGGAGTTTCTGGGAAATTCCTCAATAGCTGTGACAGAAATGCTGATGTAAAATTCATGTTCTTTCTCACAGCCCTGCCGCGGTGTCACTGTGGGGCCTTAACTCTTATCACTGACTAAACAGCCTTGTTTGCAGTAATAATGAACCTGAATGTGTGGCTCCTTAGCTCATTAATACTTGAAAAAAATGCTGAGAGCCTCAGAGGGAGGACAGTATGTATAAGAAACATTAAAGGATTATTGAAGCTGACATAGCAAACTGAGACTAGTTTGCAGGAGGCTGAACGGGTCCCTACATGTTGTGATAGTCACAGGCCACACATCTATCTAATGTGTAGCTATGTCTGAAGAAACCTAACATGCATCCTCTGAATTCTCCAGATCGTCTGTATGAACTACCTTCACTATGCATTACAGATAGGAATAGAGCTTCGTAGAAGCTGTATTGTATTAGGTGTGTTACAAAATTGTATAGAAACCCATTTCCTACTCTAAATACCTTGGAGTTTAAGAAGTAAGCTCTCTTATAAAGTAGCATGCATTATATATGTGGCTTTATGTACATTTGTAGCAAACAGGTATTCTGGGGGGGCACAGCAAGAGCCATCTATCTTCATATGCTCCAAATCCTCTGTATTGTTAATCAGATGATTTTTCTGAGGACTTGGTATGCTGGATTTTGATACAGTTAATTAAATGTGTGTGTGTAAGTATATGTCACTATGTATGACATTGAGTTCACAAATGTTCATATAAGAACATTACCTTTGCTTACCATACATTTGCTGAGATAGAAGATTAAATTATCCCAATACATTTTGTTGACTCGGTCTTTCATCTTTTGTAGTTTGTTTCAGAGATGGAAAAAAACTACTGCAAGTAGACCTATCAACTACTTTTGGAATTACAGAAATAAAATAAACACCAGTACCAGCTGTTGCTATGTGGATGTTGGCTTGACATGGGTAGAGCAGTAGAGGTCAATTAAGTGATCTAAGTGAACCACAGGGCAGGTAGAGAGATCACTCTCCAGGTCAGGGTCTATTAGTTCACTCATTTAACCGTTTTGTAACCAAAGACTTGTTGGACTATGGAAGTCCAATGGACTGATCTATCAGAGTTGGAAGGAAGCTTTCTTACGAAGGGCTGTGTGGCTACAGCTAAACAGATTTTATGCTGCTTGATCAAAAAAACCCAAAAATTAAAAAGCTGGTGCAATTTCAGTGTTGTTGAAATATTAAGATCTGACGTGGACAACTGTGGCTCAGGGTCAAGCCTCACCAGTATCTGGCCAATAGCACATTGATCAAACTGCACTGAAAAGTGGACCTTGGCTTCCTCCTCATTTAACCTGGTCCCTATGTGAACTGAGGCAGTTTGATTCCCTCAGAAGCCACCCCTAACACTGTGAAAAAGCATGGTGAGATAAACCTGAGGTCTGCAGTAGAACCTAGCCATTTCCAGGCTTCTGCAGTACCTGCTAACACCATGGGTCTTAGAGGTTGGCAGTCCTTTCTGCCTCCTCTCTTGCTTCAATTCTGCTCTCAACTGTTCTCTACAAAAAACAATGTCCCTCAGTTTGCTGCTGTTTGATATTCCAAAATACTAAAATCAGTATTCCTCATCCTGTATTGGCTATTTTTTTCTTTTGGAGCATAGTCTCTGACACTCAGCTCATTTTCATTCATGCAATCATAATAAACAATAAACCATATTAATTGTTGCTATGATTTTATCACACCAATTAAGTCGGACACAGTACAGAAAAAAATTTGAATAGAGAAATTTTATTGGATTTAAATTTAAAACTTTTAAACATTATCTATTGCTGCCTTATTCATCCATAGTTTAGGTAAAAGAACTCTTTGAAAGACCTGGAGAAAGATTAATGTTGGGGGTGTAAAGCAAACATTAAAAAACTGTGTTTCCTATGTTCTTTCTGTAATTCTAATCAGGGCATATTCATGCCATTTGGATACAAAGCTGAAGGTTTACTTAAAACCCAACCCAGATAATCACACTGAAAACTACTGTTTCTTCTTCTTCATAACAGTGAAGAAAATATGAAAAACACCATTGTCCTTACTTTGTAGTCAGCACTTTCTGAACTGGTTTGATGTGTTGAAAACTTACACACTGGATTGTTGCTCTTAAAACTGCTTGCACATCCAAAAAGAAAGATAAATAGCTATATACCTAGAGCAGGTTGTGAAGAGTGCAGTATTTTTCTCTAATCATCATCCTTGCACCCTCTATTTTCATATGTTCTTCAGCACTGTGTACAGTTTTCTGACTTCCAACCACGATTTCCATTTGCAGCTAAACTCTATAAAATATTTGAAGTGCCTGATCCCAAGCTCAGCAAAGCCTTTGGGCTTCTTTCCACTGACTTCAATACAGTTTTCTGCCACCAGCTGTAGATAAAGCAGAACAATTGCAGCTGCAGGAGTCTTTTATTACTGTCATTAAAGTAATAGCCCATGTCCTGTTCCCTTTCTGGGCCATATAGAGTTGGGAATACAGTGGAACCAACAGCATCGTGCTACCCCGATAGCAATGCAGCAGAGAGCTAGTGCAGGGTGGAAGATGGTGTGCTGTCTGCAGGACTTAAACTGCCTTTTTATTTGACAATTTTCCAGTGGTTTTTGTAGAATGTGAGGACAGGGAGTACGTAGCAGCATCCAGTAAAAGTAACAGGCTTAAGCTGCATAAATCATGATGTCAGCATGACCTCAAAGTACAGGAAGTTGACCATACACTGGCATGCTCAGATGACAAAGGACAGGATAGGATAGGATAGGATAGGATACGTGATGTGACCAAGCAGGTCTGTCCTCTTCTCTGTCCTCCTTCACATCCCAGATTAGAAAAATGGTATTCAGAGGCTCATAAGATAATCGGAAGTTATTCCATAGGCCATATCTTCAAACCTCCTCTTCAAAGCAGGAGTAGCTTCAAACAGATGTTGCAAAAGATTGGGATCCGATAGCATTGCTCTGCACATGGTTACATGCAGAATAGGCATTCAGATTTCACAATACCTCAGTGACAACAGGGTTAGTCATGTGCAAAGTGAATCCCTGGCACCTGAAGGCCCTGCCTGGCCTTGTGAAATTCAGAAGATTTTGATTACTTTAAATGGGAATATATGGCTGCACACAGAGCTTTATATCAAAATGGATGCCATGGCTTGCCTGTTAAACAAGTGGACTAGTTTGAGCTCCTAAGGAGATTCAGTACATATTGCTAAATCCAAAACAAGGCTAAACTGTCACACAATAAATGAGACTGTTGGAGTGAAAGAAATGAAACAAAACTGAGTAAGGATCTCTTTTCACTTGTGACATTTACGTGGAGCAAGCACTCACATATTGTCTGTCCTGAATTGTAATGTATGACCATATGATATAGTATTGGGAACACCTATTTAAACCAGGAAAGCAGCTATCTGAAACCAAAATGAAACCAAAATGAAAGCCTAATCATAACAGCAGGACAAGCATCTGACTGGGAGAAGCCAACACGGATTTACTAACGTTAATTCTTTCCTGACCAAAGTAATTGCTTGTCTGTGGACAAGGGATGGGCACTGGATGTTGTACGCCCTGACTTTAGCAGGGCTTCTGATGCAATCTCCCACAGTCTTGCTATCACCAAACTGGCGGCCTATGAAGTGGATAAGGAGATGATAAAATGGGTGGAAAATTGGCTTAACTGATGGACTCAGAGACCTGTGATTGGCATTCATGAGACTGCTTCTGGAGTACCATGTCCAGCTGTGAGATCCCCAGTACAAGAAAGATATTAACATAATGGAGCAAGACAAGATGGTCAGGGGACCAGAGCACTAAGAGAACTGGGTTTGCTCATCCTGGAGGAAAGAAGGCTAAGGAAAGACTTTGTTGCTGTCTACTACTACCTAAACAGAGGATACAGAGAAGATGGAGGCACCTTCTTCTTGGAGGTGTAAGGCAATATTATAAGATGTAACAGACACAAGTTGGAAAGTGGGAAAAGCCAATTAGGTATGAGCAAAAACTTTTTACCCTGTTGATGCCCAAATACTGGAACCGGTTGCCCAGAACAATTGTGGCATTTCCATCCTTAGAAGTGTTCAAGACTTAACTGGACAAGTCCCTGAGCAACCTGATCCAATTAGACCTGCATTGCAGAGGGAGTTAGACTAGGTTACGTCCAAAGGTTCCTGTCCACCTTCATTATTCTGATTCTGTGATCAAATTATGCAGAAATTGAGACAATGCTGAGCTTACTAGTTCCAGGATAGGGAGTATTGCTATTATACTGCTCTGTTCCTGCTTCTTGAAACTCAGAGCTGATTAACCTAGGTGCAGCTCCACATCTGAGTGACTATACTGTTTTGGGGATCCAAGCTAGTTTCATTGATTGCAGACACAGCAGCATGATCAGAGCTGACTTCGGAATCACTGCATGGCACCGCATGTTGTGATGCAGACACGTCCAGAATATAATTAGAACTTCAACTCTACAACACGATGAGTGTGGTCAGATGGATTCACCATCTTAGAATGTTAGTGACATACTGGAGTGTAAAACCTTCATTTCGATCTTTATCTTGCTTAGGAGAAATTGCTTCAGGCTGCAACATTTGATGTCATTGTTTTCAAATTAAGAATAAGAGTCAGTTAATTAAAGTTTTGAAAGCCTTCTGAGATCCTTACATAAGAAGTGTAAAACAAATGCTGGGCTTTTTTAATTCAGATGTATAACAAATATTAGAAGTAGAGAGCCTTTTCTATGGCCTTATTTGTGTTTTTTCTCCCCATGGTTATAAAGGGATGCTTTAACTGTCTGTACATTTCTAAATACGTATGTGTGCCCTCGAAAATCAATTTGGTATTTTAAATAACCCGTTACTTAACCACTTTTTTAGCTACTACTCAATGATACAGATGGAATTTTTAACTTTACCGGAATTAAAGGACTGCTTGGGCCTCCAGTGAGTATATGCTGCTATATTAAATCTTCAGATATGCTCTATCTTCAGTGTTCTCCTTTTAAGTATCAACTAGAGCTGAGTTTCCTATGCTTTAGAATCGTGTTCCTGTTACCGTCAGCACTAAGCTCTGTGGAAATACCTCAGGGAATAACTGAATTCGGTGTGAATGAATTGCTTTAACACATCTGTATGAAAGAAAGGAATTGGCTTAGCTCTGAATCTGAACTATATGCTCAGAATGACAGAAATGTGGAACTTAGGCAAAAATAAAATACAGACCAAGATTTACATACCATTTCTTCAATTTTTTTGCTATTCTTGTTTTCAAGTCATAAAATGTTAGGATAAAGTATTTTGCTTAGTTCTGCTTGAGACTGCAACTAGGAATGCTAGGTTCCTGTGTATGAGTTTAGTCTCACAGCAATTATAGCTGTGGATGAAAAGCTGGAAATTTCATGAAAGTATAACAGATGTGAAATTTCAGGCTCTGTTTTGCAGCTATGAGTATAGCTGCAAAATAGTTCAGTCAAATATTTGAAATTCTGAATGCTTCTTGGTACTGATTTCAAATTCCTAGGACTGGTTTCAAAGAGAAAGCTACCTTTTCCAGGCTGTGGAATCTATTCAAACTTGCCTGAAAGTGTAGAATATATTGCACTTTGCAAAATTTGAATTCCCCCAAACAAAGCATCTTACTCCACAGCTAGTTTCATTCGTGGGCTGATGTTTGTGTATTTTATTTTATCTGTTTTCTTGTTTGTGAACACAGTTCTCTCCATCACATTCAATCCCTGATGGAACAAGGAAGACCAGAATGTGTGTACCTGATAGCAGAATTTCGCTCTACATAGCTAGTTTGAAAAAAAACATGCATCTTATTAATACAACTGTCCCAAAACAAATATTTGCTGAATCTGTCAGTGAACTGGGAAGAAGGGCATTAGCTCCAATAACAGCTTTTAATCTTTATCTGTTAGCTAGCATGCCTCTTTTCCACTTGTCACAAGGTACAATGACAACATATTATTGTTGCTTCATCCAGCTGTGCTTACGGTAAAACAGCTTTCATGAAAGAATATTTTGATGTGTTTCCTGAAGACCTGATTCTCCTAATTCCTGGACATAATAGGAAGCCAGGATAGGGTAGGCCCTCTTGTTTGAGCTTTGTTACTGCAGGTAGTTGCCATTCAAGCCTTAGATGAGAGGTTCTCAAAATAACATAGACGAGTGGGGTCGTGAGCACAGCAGAAATGCATTGGTTTGTAACAGCTGTTAGAGTCACAGTCCCAACAGAAAGAAGTAGGTCCTGTAGCTCAAAGCGCAGTTGGAATTGAAAAGGTCTTTGAACCTCAGTCTCTGAGCTCACCCTAGTCAGGAAAGAGGTGCAGTTTCATAGTGGCTTGGGTAATACACATCCAGGTGATCTGAACCAGAACTTTCTGCAGACATCACAGTGGGACAATCTTAAATATGCCCAGTACAAATCCAAATCAATGTTTCTATTCACAGCCTATTACACACTCTATTTTCTGTCCACAGATAACCAGGAGCAAAATGGCAAAGGTGGGAGGGCTGCTGTGATCTCTGTGCCGAAATCTGGAAAAGATTCAAAGGAGGCTGAATTAAGGTTGCATGCCTTTCACACGTGGAAAGTGTCACCTTTCTTCAGCCTTTCCTGGATCTCTGTCCCTTCAGTTTTGGAAAGTAAATGCTAATGTCCCAGAAAAAGTTAGAAGCATAGGACATTGTGGAGTGTTCACAACTTTACTGCTGGTAGAATGAAGTTCTTAATCCAGTTTCAATTCAGTTAATATTCACAAATTACACAATACATGGAAAATGTATACTCTGTTCTGCAAGTCTCTAATACGTGTTTGTAAGGAGGCTTGTAAGGATTTTTTGCATTTTGCAGGGGCCAGATGGCAAGCCGGGTCTACCAGGATTTCCTGTAAGTATTATGTTCCTTGGATTTAATTACATATTTTTCAATATAATTTAATATTTAAAAGCTAATATTGTACAGAATTTACACAAAGTCTAATAAATTTTTATATGGGAGACTGTAGGTCTTTATGGAATCAACAGCTATGGTAGAAATTAACTTTGCTGGAAACGAAGTGTACTGTGATATGCACATCTCATATTTCTGCTTATCTCAGAATGAGTTCTGTAGTTTAAATCTAAATGTAATTTACTCTGATGAAAAATTGCTACCTAAGGAAAAGACTTATGCCGTTTAGGAGAAACAAATGGACTTCTATA
>NW_009635811.1:3169-4899 GCF_000690535.1 Cariama cristata | reverse complement strand
GGGGGGGGAAGGTGGGTAACTGTACAGGCTTATCAATGATAAACACTGGCCATTCATGTGTTCATCATTCATTTGGCAGAGAAGCAACCTTTCACATACTGTCCGCTCTGAGTGGTATGCATATTTTATATGGTTTGGTTAATGAGTTTATGAACCTTAGGCTATGAATTTTAATCCTGGCAGAGGCTGCTGGAATTCTGAAAGTCACATATTGAGCAGGTTTGAGATGCATTTTGGAAGCTGATAAGTGCAGATGATAGAGACAACTCCTAAAAGCCTCCAAGTAGCCAGATGGAGAGGGATGGACATTATGAAGGACAAGAAGCACCTCAGATCACTGACAGCTGTAGGTCAAAACTAGACAGGACACTTGTGTTTGTTCCACATGCGCTCTCTTACTTAAGAGCATTTTTTGTAAGCATCCATTTATATCACATTCTAGAAAGCAACTGTTCAGAGGAAGTCATGCTGTTTTTAATTTTGAGCACCACACTGAGGGATACGGAATAAAATTCACTATTTAGGGAGTCTTTTCTTGGTAGTGAGAATGTTTTATGTGAAAAGAAATGAACAGCACGTAGAGATGAGGTTTAAGGACAAGTGTTTACCCACTTGGTGCTATGAGCAGTGACCACTGGATCTCAGAGGTACTGCCTCTATCTTGCAAAGACTTGCTACTTTCATTATACTCATAATTTTATAGATGCCATCAATTATAAAGTCTTACAAAGAAAATGAGTCTTGCTTTGACCCGATTAACATGAAGCAGGTAATCACATAAGTAGTAGATAAGTGGGCAGGGGAGCAAAAAGGCATAAGGGATATATGTTAGATTAAAACAGAATCAGTACTCTATAAATGCCATTCACTCTATTATGTAATCTTTAGCATATATTTAACTCTGAAACATCTTGTCACAGGCAGCGATAATTATTAAAAAGAATGACAGGAGCCCTGCTCTCAAGCTGGTTTTTGTCAAGTGTCTTACATCTGCAAATAAAAGTCACAGTCTTACTTTTGCTATTAACCATGAGCTGATAATCTGATGTGCTTTGTTCTATTTAAAAAATATTTCTCCTCTTCCTGAAACACAGAGACATACCTGTTTGTCTCATTCCAAGTTTAGGAAATGCTGTTTTAAAACAACGCCTTTCAGCAACATTCAATTCCAGCTTCTCTGAGAAATGAGTGCAAGAAATCTTTAGCAACTCCAGACAAAGAAGAGATTCTCTGCTTAGCTGTTCCTAGCGTGAACCAAAAATAAATAGGCTTTACTATGCATGTAATGGCAGGCTGCAAAGTGATTATGGGGAACCACGACAATAAAACGCCGGGAACATACCCGCAGTCCCACTGTGCATAGGATAGTGCAGTCCAAATCATAATGTCATGCTAACGCATGAGGAACACACAGGTGACCAAATTATCCAGAAGATAAAATTGCTGATGCCATACCCTATATCTTTCTATGGTTTTGCACTGAAAAATCACAGTTACACCTGTTAAAATGCCCTGAACATGTAATTCGTAACTATATTTATAAATACAAACTCTCAAGAAAGTTAAAAATTACCAACAGATTAAATTCTGATGAATTTGATTTGAATTTAAGCTGACCACCTCTGAACTCACTTCAGGTATTATTGTAACCAAATCAGATATGAAAGGCTCCTCTGAATTTCAGATTAACAGTTCCCTCTTGGTAACCTGTTCCCTTACAGCTTGAGGTC
>NW_009635811.1:0-3156 GCF_000690535.1 Cariama cristata | reverse complement strand
CTCATAGGAAGAAGAATTTTTTTTAAAAAAAAAATAAATTCCTGACAGTCAGGTCAGAAGTGAAGCAGACCCTAGGTCTAAAATGACAACTTAATTCTTCTTCAACTCCAGTTTGGCTTGAAGGGCAATAATACACCATAAGAAAAGAAGGGACGTATTATCAATCTTGAGACCTTCTTTGCATCTATTATTTATCAATATTTCATAAATGCAAAGTTTCTGAGCATGTAAGCGTGTAACTGTGAGCTGTAGTCCCAGACTAACTTTTGCTTACACTAAAATAATTAAACTTGAGTAAGAGACATAATTCAGTCCTCAGTCTTGCATTCAGAAAATAATACATTTTTGTCCCCTCAAAAATTATTTTCCACATAGCTTAAGTGCTCTTGCATACATTCATGCATAAGCAAAACTCAAAATACCGGGGTCAGCTTTAAGATAAAAATGATATAAAAATAGAGTCCACACAAACTAGAGAGGTCATCTATTCTCTTCTTGGATGATTTCCCTCACCACTGCAAAATCAATACAGCGGTGTAGCACTCTCTCCAAACACTGGCTGCTGCTAATAGTGATTCCATGATCTGATGATTTAATGGACAAGTACTGAATTTTAACACAGCCCAAAACAACAGGAATTGAATGAACTTTATCTTGTTGAAGCAGCATCAATATCTATTGCTCTATCATTAAGAACAAGGCATTCAGGCATCTAACTTACTAGGCTACCTTGAATTGCACCTTGTAAACAAGTTCTAGTGAGTGCTGTAGCATAAAAGCAGCTCCAAATGCAGAATAATGTAGTCAAATGTGAAAGATATGGAGATACTAAACTACCAGTTACATTGACGGTCTAATTAAAATAACTTTGAAATCAATTTTGTTATCTTTGGTTAATTTCAGCTCTTATAGCATTAAATTTTCTATATGAATGATTATGATTAATGAAATCGTTACAAACCTACAACTGTGTATGAGAAAAATATATGTTATCATATTATATTCAACAGCATTTGAAAACAAGTACTGCAGGTAAAAATTATTTCTTACAAGAGTCTAAATTTACCCCAGAAATATGGAAAAAACCTTTAAGAATCCTAAATAATCACAAATTAAAATGAAATGTAAAAAGAGGAATGCTTTAGAAACCATCAGATATAAGCAGCAAATTAACAGACGAGAGGAATAGTTACTTAATTTTAAACATGGTGCCGAATGACTGGCAAGAGTTTTCAGGGTATTACATTATTTAAATAAAATACTTCTGTACAGACTGATTTTCAGCTTAAATTCCAAAGTAGTTATGTATTTTAATACTATATTAGAATTAGACACTGCTAATGCTCTAAAGCTTTTGCAAGAGATTGGTTTAATATACATACCTAAACAATGGCTGTGACAAACAGCTGAAACTCATTCCTGTATATGCAATTTTAGTATACAGAAAGGCCAGCATATGAAAGGTGTCTCAGAAATTTTACAACATGTTATTGTGTTGTATACCGTCAGATAGTTCTGTTTGGAGCAAACTCTACTACTTAGAGGTATTCTGTTTACCAGCAGCTGAGAGTAAAGAGATTTTGGCTATGTGAAACCAACTGCAGGCTCAGGTACATTAATTTCACTGTGTAATACCTTCTGCTAGATGTGGACTTTTAACTCTTAAAGTTTGCAAGGTAGAAGATACAATTCTTAAGAAGAAATTCTAGATTTTAATTTCTGAAATGCTTCTGAGTTTTGCATTAAAGTTCTTGGAAATTGTAACAATACAAATATAATTTTAAACTTAAAAAAATAAAATTACATTAATAGATGGTGGTCCTAAGACACTACTACTAGAATCACCAAAATAAAATATTACCAAAATTGATAATGTGCCTGACAACACAAGACAAAAAAGAAAAATATTCTCTATCCAAAAGTAATGGACTTAGATAATATAAGATAACGAAGCTACTTGAGGAAAACCAGATTAGATCAGACTGTTTCGTGCAGGCATTCAAAGCATGTATGCTGATATCCACAGGAACATTCCTTTAATAAATTCCTGTGAATTTATAACAAATTAAAATATTTTATTTCATTGACTTTCACTAAATTTCATCTTGTGATGACATAAACCCAATATGTTTTGGAAGAATTCAAGCAAAGAGTAGCTTAGAAACTGTTGAGAGGCAGTATAAGGGACAGCACTAAGACAATGAGGCAGCCAAAAAAGATCAATTAGAGACAATATGCTATCAAATTACAAAAATTCTCATGCGAGAAGCCTAAATGATTATTGATTAACTCATTTTATTATTTGCAAAGGTAAAGACAACTAAGCTAATGCCAAGAGAAAAACCCACAAAAGAAATACACTTAACAACATGGACAAAAATCATAATGATCAATAAAACACATACAGAATCAAGAAAAAACAAAGCAACCTATTAACTAGTTTCCAAAACCAGAATCCCAAAGTGAAACATTCTGCAGTGGTTAGTCTTTAGGAAAGCACTATGTTAACTAATGATCTTCCAATTTTTTTTTCCTTTTTTTTTAATAATATAGTTGTCATTGTCTTTTCAAATGAGATATGTAGCTGTCCTCTCTTTTAAATGTTATTCAGATTTATGTACGAATTAAAGGCAGATGGACAGCACTTGAAAATCTCTTAATCTAAATTTTTACAATTTCACCACTTAGGCAAATAGTTTTAATAATGATGTTGATCTTCTCTGGCATGCTTTTACATCTTCATATTTCTGTTTGCACTTAAGAGCCTTGGAACAATAAGCAGAGTTTTCTTGGTTTTGTTTTGATTTACCTGACAGACAGCCAGTGAGTGACAGAAACAGAAACAGTTTCCATGACAACCACATCATTGGTCGCAAAGGTCTTCAGTCCCTCTTTGTGCAGTTGTTAGCAACGTTGACTTTTCTTCATTAAAGCTTAGCCTAGTGAGACAAAGACAAATCTCTGTTAGGAAAATTAAAAATATCTTCCAATAATATGATAGACATTTCAAAAGATAAAGCTAGTCCTAAAGCAAGTGAAAGTCTAGTTCCCAAGAACTCTGTATACACAGGGGCAGGTAGCCTGACAGATCCTCAGAGGGATCTTGTTCCAGTAGTTACCTGTGTTAATAGCTGAAAAACCTGTAGCAATGCTTTG
>NW_009635810.1:55419-61792 GCF_000690535.1 Cariama cristata | reverse complement strand
GAGGGGCGGCTGGCCCTCAGGCAGCGGAATAGCGGGAGTCCCGGAGCTGCAGCCGCTTCCCTCAGGGGCTGCTGCAGGTGGCGTGGGCTGAGCCAGACGAGCGTCTTCACAGTCAGTTTCGCAGCTTGTTCAGCGTTACGCTCGTGTAAGCGGATACCGCTGGAATAGTAACTGCAAACATCCGATTGCTGAGAGCGCTTGTACCTGTACCTGTGCCTGCCTCTTCAATGAAAATAGATTAAGTGATATTGGCAAGTAAAGATTTAGGTGGTAAGCA
This sequence comes from Cariama cristata, assembly GCF_000690535.1. Taxonomy (NCBI): domain Eukaryota; kingdom Metazoa; phylum Chordata; class Aves; order Cariamiformes; family Cariamidae; genus Cariama; species Cariama cristata. The sequence goes on along the minus strand of NW_009635810.1, from coordinate 61,515 downwards.
GAATGGAGAGCCCAAGAGGCATGCAGGCTATGTCGTTGTGATCACACAGGTGCAGTCTGCAAACTCGCCCCCTTCTACCCCTGCCCCTGCGCCCCCCAGGTAAGGTCCTTTCCAGTGTCGGACTCCCTAAAAGACAAAACTTGTGATTTGACACCAGGGTCCTAAAAATACACGCCTAAGTTTAGATTTGCAAATGTGTTTAAACTTGCTTTGTTGTTCGACTTTCAGGACTGTTAAAGTTTGTAGGGGCTTGTGTTGAAGCAGGAGGAAGCTGCTCGTCTCTCCTCTTCCTCATTACTGTACGCTTGTACAACAGCACCTGTGTTCCCTAACAAATGGGAGAGGGAGGTGGAGTGTACCCTGGGTGGTGTACAAATGTGTATAAGCTAGGGTTTTTTTGTGTGAATAAAGGCTCATCTGTATTAAAGCACATTACAATATAGGCATATTTAAAATTATTAAACCAAACTGGTCTGAGCCACTGGTAAACCAATGTAAGTATTTCAGTGCTGGCAGTTCACCTTAGTAAGATGAAAACTATTTCTAAAACCGACATAACTGGAGCAACACTACTTTTCTGACGTAGATCAGGTCAGGACGGAGGAAGGATGTAATCCAATGAAGAAAATTAATAAGAAAAGCTAGTATCAGTTGCACCATATTTTTTAAATTAGATGATGTGATATGTCAGAGTTGATGAGTACAAATCTTGGTGGTAAACAAGAATGGAGAGCCAAAGAGGTATGCAGGCTGGAATTTGTGTGCTTATGCAAATAGCACGATAATGTAAATCTTATTTATGCATAAATTGAGGCTGAGATGCTTAACTTTCACAAGGTTGCCTGTGTAGCATTTATGTTGATGTGAGATTCTGTTTTAAGTGCTTGATACGAGGCAGATGACAAGTATGATATGAAGTGTGAGATGAAGTAGTTGGGCTGTAATTAGGTGTAATTCTGATTTTTAAAGTGACTGCTAGTGTGTTTGAAAGTTATGTATGTTTTAGGTACTTTGAATTGGGATGCAAATGGATAAGAATATTACTATTAAAACACTATTGTTTTAACCAATATTTTCCTCAGATATACTCCTGTTTTTTAAATAGCAAGAGCAGTGTCAGAAAAACGCTTTTGGTACCAAAGGGTGTAGTTTGTGGTGAGACAATGTAGTTTGTGGAGAGGATAGGAGCATAAACCCTTCAGGCGCACAAAATGTTCTTTATGCTTTTTCTGAGCTTCTCTGTGTTTTGCATCTCTATCACGTGGTTTAAGAAAATAGATTATTTCTCCCATTAAACTCACTTGCTCTTCGTGTTCTCGACTGCATCATTTGATGAATATACCCTGTCTCGCTGCATCTGTGAATCTCTGTACCCTTAGCAGGGATAGATCTTAGGTATTTGGGCTGGAATGGAATTCTGTGTGTTCACCTTACAAGGCGTGCAGGGATATCATGTCTTTCTTTTTCACCTGTGTTGCCATAGGTGTCTGTGACCTCAGGATTGCACTGGGGGCTGGCCATGGTATCGCAGTAACTCTTCATAGGACCGGATGAACACTGGTGTGAAGCCTCTGCTAGTTTTCTTTCAGAATGTGACAGTGTTGTCTCCTTGTTATTTTATGTATACTGCTGTTGGCTACTCTCTGCATGCTTATCATTGTGTCCATCATGCAATGACAGAACTCTGAAACAGCTCTGCTCCCTGTCATTCCATGGCCAGCAAAGCTGATGAAATGCGAAATGTTGGAGTATGTTGGAGTGCCTCCTAAAGGCAGCTATTTTATGGCTTGTCATTATGGAAATGCTAAAAAAAAAAAAAAATAATCTAATAACCATGCTGGGATTGTTTAGATTAAAAAATTTTGTTTTTTTTTTTTTTTTTTGAGAATCTGGAATAGAGGACATATTCATGTGATAGACAATATAGTTTTGTAGACATCACACAAGTTGTGAAAAGCTTTGTAATTGCAATTGCAGGTAAACCGTAAGTTTGTATATCAGATGGTCTCCTTCAACATCTTCCCTCTCATGGACATCAAAAAGTCTTTACGGTGAACCTTTCTTTGGGCTGATCGGCCTCCAGAACTTTGCTAGAACCAATGTTGAATACACATGACAGAGTGTGGAGGACAGTCATCTTTTCCATGTTGAGGAAAAGAAAGATTTGTGTGGTAGAACCCAAACTCAACTGTGCACCTCACTTTGTCTTTTGTTTTCTTGTGACTCTCTGGTTGGGAAGTGTTACTGCAGTAGTTGTTGTTGCGATGTATCTTAATGATCTTAATTAAGATCAGACCATTGTATCTGCTCTGCTCTTAATTCTGCCACCATATTTCGGACACTACTTTCCAGGCTCTTTACCTGGGCTGCCAGGCCCTTACTATATACTTTGACTTTTTGTATTTCTAAATTAATGACTTTCATGTGTCCTCCTTTAACTGGATAAACCATGTTTTGTTACATTAGTGCATTCATGTGTGTCACCATTTAAGGCTGGGCCAGCAGTTAAAGCCGATGACAGATGCTCTCTATTAACCCCTTCCATCTTTGGAAGGGAAAGGAAAGGAGAAAAGGGAGAGAGACATATGGGTTGGAAAATTAAAACTACTTTAATAAGACAGTAACAGTGAAAAAGAGTATAATAATATTAATACTAATACTCCTAATAATAGAAAAAAAATATACAAACCCAATATTGAGCTTCCCAGTGATGATCATGGAATTGCAGGCCCACGGTAGCTTGCACTACTGCTGTGGCAGGGTGGGCACCCAGATGTCCTGGGCAGGACTCTGCAGCAGACAGGAACCGGATTCAGGAATACATGAATTGGAATCAGAGGCAGGAGAGCAAGCAGAGTACCATAGGGATGCTGGCCATGAAAGAAGAAGACCTGACCCCTGCGACCCCTTAACTTTATACCAAGTATGTCGTGTAACCTTGTTAGTTTTTGTTCACCTGTCCCATCTGCGCTTTCCCGCAGGTGCGACCCTTTTATGTCTTTTCACTTGTGGAACATAAGAGAGCCAACAGGGACCTTGGTTCCCACAGGAATAAGTATAAACATGGGCCTTGTGGTGTACCAGTCCTACTATTACTTTAGTAACAACTGTAAACATCAAGTGTTGTCAATGGTAAAAGCAGACACTGTCTGAAAATCATGTAGTAACTTCAGAAAGTGCAGTTACTTAGGAGAAGCTTAACTGAAGGAAAATCTACTGAAAAGACAGTTGGTCCTGTTTTAGCCAAACTATGACATTGTGTTGTGTACCTATATCCATTTCTTAGTTATACGATGTTTGGTTTTGAATACTCTTTTCATATTATTTTATATTGTAAAGCTTTTTGTTAGCTACTGACTTTATTATCTCTGCAGCATTAATATGCTCAAGTCTCAGCATGCTTTTCCTGATAGAGTTTGACTTCCGCTTGGCTGAAATATCACCAAATTAAGGTATAGGACTTAATTTGTGTGTATGCAGATAGTTCTAAAATGCCTTCATAACTCTCTGGGTTTGTCATGCAGATAATTCACAAGATGACATTTTCCTCTAGTTTCATGGATTTTGAGGTTAGCTTTGCCACAAGGCAGAAAGTAGTTCAGTTTTATAAACCTCGGCTTGCTTTTTTCCTGCTTTGTGGAGCTATTGCATGACTGATGAAGTCTCTAAAAATTATCCAGGCAGAAACGGTTCCATTCAAAGCACAATAACCAGATGCTCTTTGTGGTGACTTTCTAATTTGTATTATTTGTGTTTAGGGTTGTCCAGATGTCAGATACAAAAAACAGTGACCCGGCTTTCCCAACGCTTGAAAAGATTTATTGTGCTAGTGACTGTTGTTGGATTTTTTTGATTTTTTTTTTTTACCCACTCCTTGAGTTGTCATCTTGCATACATTTCTTCATTTGATCAAAGACTGAATTTCAGAGCTCAGCGACAGCACAGTCTCTCTTGACTGCTGTTTCCGTAACATTCTGCCATGAGTAGTGATGGTGACAAGTGTTCATTGATTGGAATTGATTTTACAGTGTTTTTTAAGGCAACTGGCACATGTAGCCACAAAAATTAATTTTGTGGAACAAAAGTAGCACACAAAGGAAATGCTAGCACTACCACAATTACCTGATTTTTCTGTAAAAGTTTAAAAAAAACCAAAAAAACAAATGCACAGTGCCTTAAAATACATTGCAAATGAGGCATTTCATTTGTTCTGTGAAACATCTACCAAATTTAATGTGTATCTCAAAATGCAGGAACTCTAACAATTGTATTTGATGCATTATTACTTTTTAGGTTTTACCTGAACTTTCCAAATTCTCTCCAAGATGTGTAAGAGGCAAAGGATCACTTTCAGCCCATACAAAACTAAACTTGGGGACTCTTCGTTCTATCTGGAAGGGAAAAGAAAATCTGATGTCTTTATTTTTGTCTGTATAGATGCTAATCTTGAAATACTTTTATATCACCCAGTCTTGATAACTGCAGAGAAAGTTTGTTAGACAGATTTATGTGTGTTTCTTTCTGAAAGAAAAGATGAGAACTCATGAGTAATAGGTTCAAAATTTTTCTTTACTGCAAACCATACTGAAGTAAAGTTTTTTGTTTTGATTTTTTTTATACTTCCCTTCAGATGATGGAAAGATGGAAGAAGATGATGCATTTGTAATAAAATGTAAAACATGCATTATTTCCTTGTAAATGGCATGTAGGAGTAGGGTGAAAAGAGACTGTCCAACTACACTTTGAATGAGCATGTCAATTATTGCTACAAAACCACATAAAGTAGAAGGTAACCATAACAAGTTATTTGAGATGTGCAGCTCACAGGTACATTCAGTCTTTTCACTACTCTGGGCCATCTTCTCTGTGTTGCAGGCTCAGAAGGAGCTGTAAGTGTTGTGGTGCACTACAACTTCATGCAACAACGTGGCACTATTGCATGGCAAGGTTCGCTCAAAGGTCCAACAGCAGTAGTGGTAGGTGTATAAAAGTATTGGACATGAAGTCCTCGTGGTGTGTGATCGCTTAAGATTTGAACTTACTTCTGGATGGTCAGACTTCTTGACTTAAGAACAGTTTCTTCTGTTGGCCTCCATTAAGATTGTTTCATTTTTGTCCAGTTGATAAGGCTCTGAAAATTCTCAATGTTGCAAACATGAAAAGATAGATAGAGATGTACTGCTGCAGACTTTGAACGTTCCATCTTTGGGGCATGCTTTTTTTCAGGTAGCAACCTGAAGTAGCCTTACTCACTGGGACTGACTCTTATGACTCATTTGTAATCTGTGCATCTCTAAGTTTTTAATGCTGTTTCTCTTCTCATTTTGTCTCCGTCTACTTTCTGTCCTGCTGTTGGGGGGGGGAAAGGAGGAGTTATTGTTGTTACTTTCAATTAGAGTACAAGCTGTTTGAACTACAGGCTTTAACTTTTTTTTTTTTTGATCCCAAGTATGGTAAGTCTCTGAAATACTTATGTCTACAAACAGCACATCATAAGTAAGATCAAATTGTCACTGCTTTGATGACAAGGGCTCTTAGTTGGGACCCAAGCCTAATTTCTTCTTGTGTCACAGACCTTTTCCATCTCTGCTGTGCGGATTGCTGATACGGGAACTTACTGTTTTCCTAGAAGGTATTTCACACTGATTCTCAGGAGAGTTAAGGTTAATAACTGTCCCCAGTCAAACATAAGTTCATTGTGTAGGCACCCACAAACTGAAAACTTAAATCATTATATTTATGTTTAGGTCATAATACTTCCAACTGACTGATTGTTCTGGAGCTTGTGAAAATTGCATCTAATGTGGATTGACCTTGGTTCTTCTAGGCAGTTTTCCTCAAGTCACTCATATTACTGCTACTGTGGCATGTATGTGTGTGCCCCCATAGGTGACAGAACATAGACTGTGGTTTCACCGCCTTCGGGGATCAAACTGGCTGTATACGGTCATTTTTGCTTAGGAAGCAGTATAGATGTGTTTGTGTGACAAGAGGTCTGACTGAAAGGCAACTGACTGAGAAAGTACAGGGTATACGTTACCAGAAGCAACAGTGTCATCCAAAGGTTCTATTCACATGGAGTTAGAAAGGCAGCTC
>NW_009635810.1:43727-55409 GCF_000690535.1 Cariama cristata | reverse complement strand
ATTCCTGCTTCGGTGTGTGGGTTGTTTAAAATTACTGTTATTGTCATGTTCTTATCCTTGCTGCATAGTTTACATAGTGAAAGCAAATACTGGAATTATTTTGGTGAGTTTTAAAGTTTTATTAGATACGTCTTGTTTGTATTGCTTCTCCTTGGGTAAAGACATAGACTCCAGGTGGACAGAACTCAGAAATATGAATCAAGTTTAATAAATTTTAAGTATTTATAAATACAAATCCAAATAAAAAAGCTGTCTAAAAATTAAAATGTTTCAGAGTCCAGTGTCACAGTATCTCCTACAGTCAAGAAGCACATATGAGGATGTTGCATTAAAATTTAGATATTTCTTCTGTTTATCAGTGTAACATTGCAATTTGCAGTACTGATAATTCTCAGAAAATTTAAGCTCTTATTGCCGGGTGGAGGGTTTCTTGTTGTCTTGTTTGGTTTTGGGTTTTTTTCCATTAAAATTAAATTACTTTATTTTCGTTACCGCTGACTTAAGGGTGAACTGTAATTTCGGAATATGAGAGAGGGATCGAGCTGCTAGCCCTGGTACAGACTGGGTAATCAAGGTTTATGTGAAATTTGTATCTAGATCTTTATTTAGCTTGTATTTGTAAGACATATATCCCCATTGCAAATGCAGAAGGCTTAGTGTTTATAGTTAGCGGAGGTGTTTGCTATCTATTTTGACCTCATGAAGCACGTAGTGATGTGCTTAATGTGACATGATAGTATGAGATTATATGTGATAATGCATGTAGATTTTGAACTTTGCATTCTAGGATTACTTTTGCTTGCTTGACAATTTTATCTTTGTTAAGGCTGGTGGGGGGAAACCTATGAATCATAGAATCATAGAATGATTTAGTTGCAAGGGACCTTAAAGATCATCTAGTTCCAACCCCAGTGACACCTTCCACTAGACCAGGTTGCTATAAAATGCTGTTATTTCCTTACACTTTTGAATTAAAGTAATTGTTTAGTTTCTCTTTGCATGTAGGCTAAAAATCGACTCTCTGAAAAAGACGGTAGCTACATACTAAGCGTGAGCTTGTTGAGCGTAGTGCAGTTGTCCTATTTGAGGCATTAAGTTTACTGTAGGTTTTTCTTCTCTTAGATTAAACGCAGATTTCAAACGTGGTTATAAACCACCGCCTGCTTTGGAACTCTTATTACATCATGACTAAATATTTAATTCAATCATAGCTTTTTGCTTCCAGTCAGGACACAGACATTTCTTTTCCTTTGGGGGTAATATGAAAGCCAGACTGCAATGGTTGCTAGAGATTGTGCACATTGTAAGGCGTGTTCCCTGCAGTAATGAGTTTATGCACTGCAAACCTTGTTCGGCAGGAATGATACTTGTTAGTGGCAGGGTATAGCATTGCAGGAGATGTAAGGCTAGTTGACTTGTGTACGCTGATGAAGCGTTTCTGTTCCAGCTCTGTCTCCGAAGATCTGGGTTGCAGACGTGGAGAGTTTAGCAGAAAGCATTACGGATCGGTGGAGCTTGTAAGTTTACATGGCCTGTCCTTTGATTTTACCAGCTTACAACGCAGAGCTCAAATTATTTTCATTTCCAGGTAAAAAATTTGATCTAGTTTGGAAAATGTGCTTTCCAAGTTGGACTTGAAAGTTATAGGGTAATAAAAAGAGGCTTCAGAATAGATATATTAGACCTGTGCCAGGAAATCTTTTTACTACCTTATTTATGAATATAAATGGATTATTATTTATGAATAATAATGGACAGGAAGTGTTATATTGTGTTTACCCCCAGATGGAAATTGAGCCTTTTTCCCCTCTTGTAAGCTGAAGATTGCAAAATGTTAGGGTAGTATTTGATGAAGTACTTGCAGTTAGGTGAGTTAAAAACTGTGTGAATGCTCATGTGTGTACATATGTATGTGTGTATGTGATTTCATGTGTACATGCCTCAGAGTAGTGGGAGAGGGTTTAAAATTAAAAGAACTAGTCAGAATAAGGATGTTGAAAACTGTTCCCTAAAATCTGTTAGTTATTCTACAATTTCTTCAAATTCAAAGGTTAAATTGACACCTTGTTTTTCTAATATATAAATTTCTTCTCTGCTATGAAAATAGCAGTATGTCAGCGTTAAAATAACATCACTCTGTGTACAAGGCCATAATAAAATGACATAAACTTACTGCAGGAAAACAGAAATGGGGAGGGGTAAAGAAACGGAACTCCAGCTCTCTTACTATGGGAAGTAATCACTAACTTTCTAGTAGCTATAGTTGTAATTTAAAGTTCTTGGATAGTATATGTATTAATATATATGTAAATTGGTGGCTTAGTTGCTCGAAGTTGCACTGCAAGAACACCAGGTATCTTTCTTTTCTTTCCATCTATTCCACATGTTAGATGTAGTATTTTAATCAAAAAAGCAAGTGAACTGCTTTCTGCTAAGAGGTTCTTTCATTACTAGTACTTAGATTCTTTTGTTGGAAAAGAAAAAATTGTTGGTAGTTATAAATTCACGGTAAGCTTACACAAATGGTCTTGTCTTTTGATTGTTTTTCTTAACATTCTGCTAGTATTTTATGACAATGTGTCTTTTTATCTTTTGGAGTACAAATGTATAAAGGTGCTTGTTGCCCTTTCAAATTTCTAAATATTTAATATTGAACCTGTCCTGTTTAATATTTTTCACAGCAGCACCCAATTGCTCTATTATTTCCACCTTTTATTTATTACAACACAATTATTTTGTCTCTGCCCTAAACATTTTTTCCAACGTCTTTCCCATTGGTGTGATATGACCAGTTGTCCATGTAATTTCTCTTCTAGTTTATACAAGGCATCAGGATGCATTGGAGTCTTTGCCATGTTAGTTTATTCCTGACATAGCATCAGATAACTTCAAAGCAAGGAGCAAAGAGAACTGCAAAATGTTGTGATAACTCTTCCACCAAGTAAATGGAGAAAGTATTATCCTAGAATAACATGGATTTCTAGAGGGAAGGAAGGAATGATATACCATTGCATTATTGTCGTTCAGATCCATTTCATAAGTTTAGTATGATATGTGAGAATCTAATTTTTTAGAGTTTTGAGAGGTGTAACATGCAATATCATTGGCAGCATTCTTCTCCTCTTCTCTTGTAGAATTCCTAAGCAGTGTTGCTGAACACATCAGAATTGTTGTGTTATCTTATGTTTTACTGACCTCTCAATAGCTTTTTTAACAACAAAGTGAGTTTCAGTGTTCTGGGAATCCCTGGATTCCCTTATAAAAAGACCAGGCAGTCTTTCCAGAGTATTTATGAAACTATTGAACTCTTCAGCTGGAAACAAGCTATATTTTCTGATCTTAATGCTGGAAGCAGACCGGAACATCTCCTGTACCTTACATTGTTCAGTATCATCACTGAGTATTACGTTTGGAAATTCTTGCAGTTCTCCATCTCCTGAGAACATCAATAAATAAAATGCTGTAAAAGACTGCTAGTCCCAGTAATACTGCCACCAAGTAGAGTTTTAGGCTTAGCAAGGCTGAGAGGACAAGAATCATTATGTCTGTAAGACCCATTGTTTTGAAAGGAGCAAGCTTCAAGATCAATTTTTGGAAAGTGGACAAGTCCGTCTGTAGGCATTCTGTGTATTGGTGCAGCCAAAATCTGAGACAGGAGAATTTCTCAGTAGTACTGGCATCTACCAAAAGAGTGAGCAACTCTCCTGTTCATGCCTCCTTAGAGTTACAATTGGGTCATTCCAAATCTGTAGTCAGATTAGTAATAGCTGTGCTGATCCGTTCTCTGTGGGTAGTCATGTGATGCCTGGGAGAAGAAGGAACCGTAGTAAGCTTTGATTGCTGATCATATGGCTATTTTTGGAAATAGAATCTCTATCTTAAACTCTCTTACAGCTGATATCTAGTGACGCTGATGGAGCCATTCAAAGAGCTGGACGGTTCCGCGTGGAGAACGGCTCCTCTGGTAAGGTAAGTGGCTAAAGATACTCATAGAAAGCTGAAAAAATAATTCAGCTGCAGTTATTCTTCACCACTGAAAGATGTGTTTGCAGTCAATTACCAAGGAAGAGGACTTGAAAAACGCTAAATAATGTGAGAACATAAGAATAGAAGAGGAGGGGGATGGTGAGTTTTTTTTCCCCCCAAAATCTAGCTTAGCTCTTCTTTCAAGAGTATGCAATCTCGACTGTTTAATTTTTTAAGGGAAAAGCTGGTATCTCATTTAGGTTTGGTAGTATTTTGTTCAACTGATCATGTTAGAAGAAAAATACTTACCCTGTGAATAACACTTCACAAGCTCTAGTTTGTCACTTTATATTGGTGTCCTGGTGATACTAATATGTTCAAGCTGACCATTGTGCTTTTAAGTTTATTCCTCAGTGTGATAAGTTGTAACTTCGTTTTGTCCCCTCTTAGTTGTCTTCTGGCAGCTATGCTTATCTTTAAATAAGAGATAAAGAAGCTGAGTGGAGCCTGAGAGTCATTCCCTCCAGATTCCTGTGCTCTTAAAACTCATAGTGTGTCCCTGCAACCACTGCAGTGGCACTTAGGTTTCTACTTATCTTCATTTTTTCTCTTCCTTTGCAAAACTTTTTCGGCTGTAAATAGCATCTTAATAATGACTCATATTCTTGAAATATACATAAGGTCTTGGTAAACTTGTATTGAACTAATATTAACAGTAAACTATTACTGATCATCTGTTTGCATCAGCACTGGGTGCAGACTTTAAAGCAATCTAACTATTCTGCGTTGATTCTCTGTGGGGTCGTGTTCTGTACACTGGCTTTTTAGTTCAGTTTCATGCAGTTCAAAAGCTGATTAACTTGTATCACAGAAGGATTCTTTGAGTGAGTGATGAATGGCCACACAGTGAATGGGTATGGAGAATGGCTTTTTCTCTGCATATGTTAATTCTTAGTGGAAAAGGACTTGAGAGATGCTTGGGAATTTACCTTAACCAGCCAATCCAGAAACAACACTGAAGAACTTCCGGAGCATGCTCTGGTCTAGTGAGGAGTCCTTGAGGATTATTTTGGGAAGAGCTGAGAAAATGAAACCTGGAGGCAGAATTCTGTTTATAAATTTATTTATTTTTAAGTTTTAAAAACATTGGTCTTCAAATTCCACATTGAAGTATCCTTCTCAGTGCAATACTAAGCTATTACTTGTAACAGTGGTACAATAGGAAAAGACTGTAGTTACTTAGAAAAGAGGAAAAAAAAGAAGAGCAAAGAGAGAAATTTTAAATTCAGCTGCACAACAACTGACTTCAAAATAATTCTTTGTTTTTTAAAAGACAGTGTACACCATTCTTTTGGTGAATCACTCCTGGTTGGCTTTTTTCCTATACTGTGTTCTGCTTTTTTTTTTTTTTTTTTTCACTCCACATTTGACCTAGCAGTCTCCCAATTTTATTTCAGAATACAGACTACACTCCGGGTACTTGGCACAGAACGGACGTGCATTTGGAAAACCCAGAGTATCATACAAGATGGTATTTCAAATATTTTTTAGGGAAAGGTAATTATCTATTTGCAAATGGATTGAAGTTTTGATCAATGAAAATGCAGTATAGTTTTGAATTGCTATTATTTGAATACAGAAAAAAGTATGGTGTTAATTTAGTATTGATACCTTTTCTGTCCTCTACAGAAAACAAGTTCTGGTTTCATGTATTTTTAACCTGAAGACAGAGGATGGGTTTCTATAAGTGGCAGAACCCCTTGCTACCAAAAAAAGGGTGTTTTGAAACCCTTCTTGGCCTTGAGGGCTGTACCCATCTCTTGGGGTTTTTTTACACATCTGTACATAAATATGTAGTTACTTATGTAGATATGTATATATTTTTACATATGAATACATATATTTACACATTTATACATGTCTGCGTGTGCATGTGCAATTGTGTGTATGTGTCTTCTTTACGGTTGATAATACTTCTTGTTTTTTCCTAACAGTTCATCAAAATTATATAGGTACAGATGCAGAGAAGAACCCTTTCCTTCTGTCTGTTGTACTGTCTGACCAAAATAATCAGCGTGTTCCTCAATACCGTTCAATACTTTGGAGAAAAACAGTAAGAAACAAATATTTAACTGCTACTCTGACTTTTGTTTGCTTGTTTGTTTTGGATATATCTTACACTTTTTTTGCTTTCTTCAGAATTTCAGTATTTAATATGTATTTTTCATTTTATACAATAAGAATATATAATTCTACCATAGTAGATAAAACTAAACTAACTTTGTAGATAACATTATACTAAACTTTCTGACAGAAATCTGTGATGCCAGATATTTTTAAATTGTTTTTACCTGTAACTTTGTGTTATTTTTGGAAATGTTGCCTAAATAGTTCTTGATTATGTCTTACAACCAATTTAGGCAACAACTTTATACTGCTTTTAGGATTTTTCTTATACAATGTTAAGAAAATAGGCAGCTGTGATACTGGTTTCACCAATACTGTTTAATGACTTTTTTTTTCACTTAAGGCTCCATAAGATCCTTTTTTCCAAGCAATTGATTTAAAACTCTCCTGTTTGCATGCATAGGTCACTTATTTAAAAAAAAAAAAAAAAGAAATTTTTTGTAGTGTCTGCTAGTTTCAGCAGCCCTCATACCATGTGCCAAAGTAGTCAAAACTAAGTAAAAAGTAATTTTGCACCATCCATGACTTTTCACATTCAGTTTTTCTTTTTTTTTTTTTTTTAAGTAGTAGTAAATTTGACTAAGTAAAACTAGCAGAGTTTTGTTCTTTCTTTTTTAGTTAATTGCTTTTATTAATATTCCTGTTTGAATATGCAGAAAAAGTCAGTATGTCCTGTAATATCTCCTAGCTTTTTTTCTTATAGGGTACTCAGAAAATATGTCTCCCTTATAGTCCCACAAAAACATTATCAGTGAAATCTATATTAAGGTATGTATTTACAAGTAAGTTATCGGTTAAGATATAGGAAAAGGCATACAGACAAATAATTCAGAGCTTGTGTTGCATGGTTTTCATGATAGATTTATAAAAGCAGTAAAAACACGTTTACAAATCTTAGTCATTGCAGGCAGCAAAAAGTGGTTTTAAAGCCTGTTCTGGAACAGGCAAAGTGACAATTTAAAAATCTTAGCACTTTTTCTTAAGCAGAGGGACTATTGTCAATTTAATTGGAAAACAAGTGCTAAGTGGAACTGCAGGGGTTGAGAGGAAATATCTTTTAAATTACATAGACAATAAACAGACCTAAGGAACAGCAGATTTTGAGTAGAGAGGTGGTTATTATGTGGCCCTTGCAGGAGGAAGCAAACAGGGAAGAAACCAAGAATTATTTCTTCAGTGGATTGTCTCCATATCAGTCCTGCTATGGGTGTGTTCTACACACTGTCAGTGAAGCCAAGAAAATTCCTTCCCCTAGCCAGAGTCTATATGGGCATGCTTGTACTCTGTCCTGCCTCTTTTGTGGCAGAAGACAATATAAAGTGAGCAAGCCCAACACTATTTCTATTTCTTTCAACATTATAATCAGCTGAAACGTCAAAGTACCTGTTTGCAAAGTGTTCATTCACATTTAACCTGCAGTTTTTATGATCTAATCACGTGGTGTGTTTTCTCAAATCCCTCACTGACAACGTCTTCAAATGCATCCTCTGTAAGGATTTTACCTCCTCTAGAAACCTGTAAAAAGTGCCTTCATTTACTGACCAGGTAATGTGTATCAGATAATTGGGCAGTCTGTAGGTCTTCAAAGTCTTTGATCTGTATGGAGTATGAGCAAATGTCTCTTGCTTAGTTGAAGCCAGTCTACTGGATGACACTGCCAGTGCTGATGTGAGAGGACAATTCTGAGATCAGGGCATGTGTTGTGATGTGAACTTAGTGCTACCAGATCTGGATTTTCCTACAACTGTGCAAGATTTCGGAGAGGTCCCAGATCACTGAATTTGCCAGGGAGGCCATTGAGCCTCCCTTCTTAATTCTGATTTCCTGGGCTGTGGTTGTGGTTTGAAGTGTTAAGACGGTGAGTTGAAAACACTTCAGATCTTTCTCATCTTCTTCATCGAGATGAGCTAAGTTCCGTCTTCTGACAAGTTCCTACAGCATTGGCTTGAATAGTGTTCCTGGTTGTCAGTACTGCATGCTGTAGCTGCGCAAGCACCTGATCTTCCATGTCTGCCCATCAATCACTGAAATATTTCTTCCTAACACCCCTTTCTAACCCAGCCTCTCCCTCCACTCTCACCTGCATACACGTTTTTGGTCAGGCATCCCAGACTGGAGAAACTTTGTCTTCTGTTAGCTAGGGTCATAACTTTATTTTGCTAAAACACTCTCATGTGTTCCATCCTGTGATGCGCTAGTATTTTACAGAGGAGAATGCAGGCATGTTTTAGACCGTGTTCCGCACATCTTCCAGAGTCTGTGCCACCTGCAATCAGCTGGATAAATGTCGTTTCATTTTGCCCACTTGGGCTTGGACTGAAATCTCTTCTCTGACCATTCTTTTGCTTTTGCAGAGCTTGAGCCTTCCCTCAAGCCTGGTTGATATTCCTTTGACATTTCACCCTGTTCACAGCCAGTGTGAATCTAGGTACAGATTGTCTCAAAGAGTGTTGGTTGCATTAATGAACCTGTTTTTTCTAAATTAATTGTAACATTTTAATCCCTTTCAAAAGGAACTAAAGCAAATCCTGTCTGCATTGTGATCTAGCATAAGCAATGATGGAAAGGTGCATCGGATTTGACCTCCCTGTTAGTTTGCAGTGCCCCAGACAGACTGCATTCAGCACTCTGTGATGTGCAGTGCAGTTCTATAAATTAATGCTGGGGGGGGGGGAAATGGGCAAAAGTAATAGTAGAAACACAAGTTAGGAAAAAATGCTATTAATTAGATATTTCTGTTTATTGGGGCAGTTGATCTTGCTTCTTATTTAAATACTTTTTCTGTTCTGTTTGTGGATCTTTGACGTGTGTATTTGATGCTGAACTACTCATTTTTTTCATTTGGCTTGTCTTGAATTGTTTTAGAAGAAAGAGAAGAAAAACTTACAAAATAGAATAGGTTATGTTAGGAAAAAATGCTATTAATTAGATATTTCTGTTTATTGGGGCAGTTGATCTTGCTTCTTATTTAAATACTTTTTCTGTTCTGTTTGTGGATCTTTGACGTGTGTATTTGATGCTGAACTACTCATTTTTTTCATTTGGCTTGTCTTGAATTGTTTTAGAAGAAAGAGAAGAAAAACTTACAAAATAGAATAGATTACTGAGTCGTCCTAAAATGCTCACAATGATTATGTATAAAGCCATAAAGTGAAGGATGATGGAAAAAAGCTCTATGCTTTATAAGTAAATACAGGAAATTTAAACCTGATCTCCCTGCAGGGTCTTACTAATTTCTGGTTTTAAAATCCGAAAGAAGTTTAGGAAGTCTTGGAGGTTAGTATTGTGGGAAAGAAATGGCTATTCCACAAAACATTCAGTATAAGAGAGGCTCTTTGAACAATTTCTTTTGTAACCAGTTCTAACTGCAACCAGTTAGTGATTTAATGTTGAAATGTATACTTACCCTTCTATAAAGCAGTATTTCATTTACATTTCAGTGCTATGAGTCTTGACAAATTTGAGAAGAGCCCAAGGGAAATTTTTCATCCTGGGATACAAAAGGTAGGAAGTGACTTCTTTTTTTGTTTGGTTGCTTTTCTTTATAATTTTCTGGAAAAATAGTCATTAAGTATAAATGCTACTAAATGTTCTTTCAGTAACAGGATAATAATAATGAATAGGGTTACATGATACTACAAAGTAACCTGTCCTTATCAGTTGAAGTGGCCACTTCAGAACAAAACTTAAATATTCAAGGATGTTACAGTTTTATTTGTGTTATCTTTAATACCAATGTGTTAAAAAATATTGTTTTATTTACAGGATTTGTTGGTTCTTGAAGAGCAAGAGGTAAATGTAAACTTACCACTCCTAGATCACAGACCTGTTCAGCGAATACAGCTTTGTATTTGAAGTATTTGCACTGACATGCTTGTGACAACTTAGAAATCAATTGCTTGCTGCAGTAAAAAATGTAATATTTCTTTGCAACATATGAGGTCAAAAATCATTTTAAGCAGAAACTTAATATATCATTTTAATAGATCACCAACTTAGTATATCATAAAATTCATAATCTATGATCAAATGTAAATTATTAGTTATCTGCTACTTGAGCACGTAATGGAGTTGGTATGAAATGTATTTCCCATGTATAGGATTTATACAAAGGTACGTATATAAAAGTCCTTAGAGAAAACATTATTAGGTCTTCTGTTTGATTGCCTGTTTATCATATAATATTTGGTTTTATTTCTCAGGGATCTGTGAATTTTAAATTTGGAGTCCTTTATGCTAAGGATGGGCAGCTCACAGATGATGAAATGTTCAGCAATGGTGAGTAGTTCGCCTTTTTCTTATTTGTTTTATTCATCCAAATTAGAAAATGTAGGATAGTGCCTACACGTGGAAGCCAGAAGGGAGGTGACAGTTACGTGAACAGTGGTTTCGTTAGGTTTTTGTGTTTGTGTTGGGAGAAAAATTGTAGCGTAGAATTTTCTATTTCTATAAAAGGTTGCTTGAGGAAACCTACTACTACAACTTGCAAGATACTGATATTTCTTTTCTAGAAATAGACTGTACAACATAAGATTTAGAAAAAGGAAGCAGTTGAAGGAGGCGACTTGTGCCACCTGCAAAAAGTCACTGTTGTTTCCAGTTCTTTCACTCGTATGTTTTTGC
Source organism: Cariama cristata (assembly GCF_000690535.1). Lineage (NCBI taxonomy): Eukaryota > Metazoa > Chordata > Aves > Cariamiformes > Cariamidae > Cariama > Cariama cristata. Next base: position 44,633 of record NW_009635810.1, on the reverse strand, counting down.
AGCATGGTCGCGTTCTTCTATGCACTTGTACAGTGTCTTGGAGTTAGCAAAAGAGGTCACTGTTTAATGTCACATGATGATGCCTATTCTGCAAGGCTGGGATGCTGTTTCTGTAAAGACAGAAGGCTTGGATGACATGAGGAGAAACTAATTCAACTGAAATTTTGGTCCTCATATCCTGGGAGCAGGACTTGTTCCTATATTTTGATTATTTTTTTTACAGGTGTTCTATTACCACATGTGCTTTTCTGTTGTAATGGTTCTCCTTTCCATATGTAGAAACTGGAAGTGAAAGCTTTCAAAGATTTTTGCATCTCCTGGGTGACACAATTACTTTGAAAGGTTGGACAGGCTACAGAGGAGGACTGGACACTAAAAGTAAGAACTCATCTGAAGAAAAGAAGTGGGGGGCCTGCAGTATAAATTTATTTGCTTATTGCATGCACGTATTGTATGTGTTATAGAAATAATATAATCCCAAAACAGTCTTCCTCACGTGCATGCTAAATGCTCTGCTTCGCCAGGAAAAAGCTAGGTTAGCTTAAATCGCTGGTATGGAATGTGGTTGAAGAAAAGTATTTATATGACCTGTATTTTCAAGGTGAATAGTTTTATTTTATATTGGAATGGGGTGAAGAATAACCTGAGTGTTACTTGCTTCGTGATAATAGGGCATCATGGCTTGAAGAACCATGTGTGATTTCAGGAGGCTAGGTGAAGGATGTCATAGGTTTTAAGTGTATGAATATGCAGATTAGGTGGCAAATTTGAGTTTGGACCCACATAAAACATATACAGTGTGGACATTTTCTCAAATGGATCAGAAAAAACGATGACTAAAGAAGATTTCGTAGAAGGACCTGAAATATCTTCTTATCTTTAGAAAACTTAAAGGACATATTCCTG
>NW_009635810.1:41004-43696 GCF_000690535.1 Cariama cristata | reverse complement strand
AGAATGTTGTCTTCCCTTGCAGATGATACAACAGGAACCTGTTCCATCTATACAGTTTTTCAAGGGCATGAAATTATGTTCCATGTTTCAACTATGCTGCCATATTCTAGAGAAAACAAGCAGCAGGTACATGGTTCTCTCTTTCTTTTTTATTCTTCTTCTTTTAATTTAAATTTATTTTATTTATTAATTAAATCACAAACTCCAAAACTTTAAAAGAAAATGAGAGATTTCTTGCCTGTTAATATCTTAGAAATGTAAGTCTTAAGACTTTTGCTGTTTTTCTTCAATATTATACCTAATGCTGAAAATTTCATGATGTTTGTTAGAAGATAATGTATCATGTCATCTCTATTAAGGTACAAAAGACACTTGTGAAGAAGGTAAAAATTGATTGACTGAGAAGTGATTGAGTATTCTGTTATTCAGATGACTTGTAGAGTTTCACTGCTGCAATTATCATTACTTCAAAGAATTCAGAAAGGCTGGAAATTAGACTTGTGTGGGAATTATCAGAATACTCGCATATCTAGCACACATCTCGTACTCAAGTAGCAATTTGTGCAGCTTGAAAGAAATTCCCCTTGTGAACATGTTAATGGCAAGCTTTGTGCACTTGCTCTGAAGTGCTACTGTTGCCCTCTAATAGATTGACTAGGTGGGCTCTTGGCTACTTGTTCAAATGTGCTGTCATCCATTGCTTGAACCTTTCTGTGTATTATATGATGAAAAAAATACTTCATAAGCGCATGCATTTACCTATACATCACACATCCATAATGATTTACTTAAAATTACTCACAAATTCCTTGTTTTACTATCTTATTTAAGCAATAATTATCATAGAATCATGGAATTGTTTAGGTTGGAAAGGACCTTAAAGATCATCGAGTCCACCCATAAACCTAGCATGGCCAAGTCTACCACTAAACCATGTCCCTAAGCACCACATCTCTATGTCTTTTAAATGCCTACAGGGATGGTAAATCTGCCACTTCCCTGGGCAGCCCGTTCCAATGCTTGACAACCCTTTCAGTGAAGAAATTCTTCCCAATATCCAATCAACCCTCCTGTGGTGCAACTTGAGGCCATTTCCTCTTGTCTTATCGCTCACTACTTGGGAGAAGAGACTGACCCCCCACCTCGCTACAACCTCCTTTCAGGTAGTTGTAGAGAGCAGTTAGGTCTCCCCTGAGCCTCCTTTTCTCCAGGCTAAACAACCTCAGTTCTCTCGGCTGCTCCTCATAAGGCTTGTGCTCTAGACCCTTCACTAGCTTCGTGTCCCTTCTTTGAACACGCTCCAGCACCTCGATGTCTTTGTTGTAGTGAGGGGCCTAAAACTGAACACAGTACTTGAGGTGTGGCCTCACCAGTGCTGAGTACACAGGACCAATCACTGCCCCGGTCCTGCTGGCCACGCTGTTTCCAATACAAGCCAGGATGCTATTAGCCTTCTTGGCCACGTGGGCATACTACTGGCTCATATTCAGCCAGCTGTCTACCAACACCCCCAGGTCTTTCTCCGCCAGGCAGCTTTCCAGGCATTCTTCCCCAAGCCTGCAGCATTGTGTGGGGTTGTTATGACCCAGGTGCAGGACTCAGCACTTGGCCTTGTTGAACCTCCTACAGTTGGCCTCAGCCCATCGATCCAGCCTGTCCCGATCCGTCTGTAGAGCCTTCCTTACCCTCCAGCAGATCAACAGTCCCACTCAACTTGATGTTGTCTGCAAACTTACTGAGGGTGCACTCAATCCCCTTGTCCAGATCGTTGATAAAGATATTAAACAGAACTGACCCCAATACCGAGCCCTGGGGAACACCACTGGTGACCGGCCACCAACTGGATTTAACTCCATTCACCACCACTCTTTGGGCACAGCCATCCAGCCAGTTTTTTACCCAGTGAAGAGTACACCTGTCCAAGCCATAAGCAGCCAGTTTCTGCAGGAGAATACTGTGGGAAACGGTGTCAAAGACTTGACTAAAGTCTAGATAGATGACATCTACAGCCTTTCCCTTATCCACTAAGCGGGTCACCTTGTCATAGAAGGAGATCAGGTTAGTCAAGGATGACCTGCCTTTCATAAACCCATGGTGACTGGGCCTGATCACCCCATTATCCTGTACGTGCTGCGTGATGGCACTCAAGATGATCTGCTCCATAACCTTCCAGGGCACCAAGGTCAGGTTGACATTATTATATTAGTATAATTAGATGATATAATTATATTGTGGGGTTTTATTTCCATGTCAGTTTTCTCATGCTTCTGCCTTGGATTGATGACAAGATCACAGTAGAAACCTGAGGCCAATCAGGACATTTATTGTTTTTGAAGAGTAACTCAGCATCAGGGTTTCTTTTTCTTTTATTTCAAGTGATGGATTTGCCTTATTGGCAGGCTAGGTGTTCCGTGCCCAATTTGTGAATATTAATTATGGAAATTATGAATGCTTTGCTAACTTAAAAATATGCAATAGCTGCTGATTTAGCAGCTGCCTTATGTGTACACCATGGCATTGCTAGGTTTACTTACTTACAGTTTAGTAATAATTTTACATTGGATTCAATCATATTCACCATAATTTTTCTGTTTGCAGTTTAGGAATATTGTTTTACCATTCTCTCACAGAATTGTTAAGGTATTTATTTGTCTTTTAAGTCATTGTGTCTGTCTTCCCCTTCCCCCCCCCT
>NW_009635810.1:19516-40973 GCF_000690535.1 Cariama cristata | reverse complement strand
TTTTCCCCCCCGCCCCTCTTTTTTTTTTTTCCAGGTAGAAAGGAAGCGACATATTGGAAATGACATTGTCACTATCGTATTTCAGGAAGGCGAAGAGTCTTCTCCAGCATTCAAACCATCCATGATTCGCTCTCATTTTACACGTATCTTTTTCCTTACATTTTCTAGTGTTGTTTTTTTTTTTTTTAAGGATCAATATTACTTTGAATTCTACCCTAAGTCCTTCCTGCATGCTCTTTATGGAAGTGAAAACTTTTAGAAAGACAGTTGCATTCTTGCATTCTTTACCTTTAACTGCTTCACTAGGAATCTCTAAGTCTGCCTCATCGAACAATTTTTATGTTGAACCACTTAGAAGATAAGACCAAAGCAAGAATGTGATTTTTAAATTGTATTTTTATTGAAGGCATTTATTTGGATCACTTCACAAATTGAATTTCATACACTTTCATAAAATATAAATTCATAAAAATATTTCTTAGTGATGTGAATTAATTTGACCTTCACTTCTGAATATTGCCTTTTAATGTTTAGATGCTGTTTATTTTAGATATTTATGTATTTTAGATCAGTGTTTCTCAAATCTGTCAGACCATAAACTGCATATTCTCCATACTTTTGGCAGCCTGTGTTTTTCAAACTTTTGGTTGAAAACATTGTGAAGACAATATGATTCCAAAAACCAACTGTCAATCACTTGGGATTATCATAGCGTTACACTAATGGTCCATAGATCCCAATCTGGCATCTCTTAGGCTAGGTGGAATGAAGAAAAATGGATGGAAAGAAAACTCTTGTTTCTTTGTTTCTGTTACTGAATTTTTAAAAATTATTGCAAAGCTTAACAACCTCTAATCCTAGTTCTCAGGCTGACTAACTGTTGTTAGAACTTTGTTAGTTTCATCTCTAAGTGGTCTTAGATTTTATATTTAAGTTCGTAATATTAACCTCTTTTACTCTAAATGGAAGAAGTGACTAGAACAAAAAGAACTCCGCAATTTAAAAAAAAAAAAATATTTAGATGTCAGAGGAACCTAAATACTGTTAGTAAGAAATGTTTACCAAGTCAACATACCTCTTCATCAGAGTGTCAAGGTTAGTAAAAAATGAATAATTCTTCCCTTACTGATGTTAGGAGGACTTATTATGATGTAATTGATACACCCTACTCTTTTTGACTTTTGACAAAACTTTTTGAGGTTCAACTGTTTTTGGTGTCCTAATGAGTTGGAGGGGCAGATGTGTCCTAAACCCATAAGGATGTCTTGCCATTTAGGTCCTTTCACGTAATCCACAGCTGATCAATGGAGTCGTATCACCGTCCTGATGTTTTCAGTTGACAGTAGCCAGGGATAAAGATGTCTGCAAGAAAACTGGGGGTTGACACTGATGTGTGTCAGCTATGGTAGATCTCAAAGCTCATTGAATCTGTACTAGTGCTTTGTACTCACTTTCTTACATACTATAGCACCCCTTTTTTGTTACTTTTACAATGGGAAAAAATAGCATACAGTCCCACTGTGCTGTCCTATACAGCAATGATAGCTGCTATAAGGGTTTGCCATATGTCTTCTGTGGGGTAGGAATGAGTTACCCAAATAAAAGCATCCAGCACCAATTTAGATTTCCCAGCACATCTGAAATGTCTTTACAGGTCTGGCAGATATAACTCAGGACCTACAGGAGATCTGTGCCTCTTTTGGAATAGCAGCTGGACACTAGGCAGTATACTCTCAGGCATCTTAAATAGCACTGGATGCTTATGTTGAAATAACTGAATCCTATCATAAGTCTTTTTTATTGTGCAGTCTCTGATAGTGCTAATCACAGCTATTGGCAAAGGTCTCATCATTCTATCTGGAACAAACCCATACAGCCAATGAAGTTGCTCAGACTTACACTTTCTTTGACACTGTTTATGAGGACTGAAAACTTAGAGATGGTGCGAAGGAAATCTGTCAAAGCAAGAAGCCTCTAATTTATTCATAAAAGTATCTTGCAAGACAACCATAAGGATTTCTCTGATCTTTTTGCCCAGATTTGCCCAACGTCATGAATCAAGACTAGTAATACATTTTTGTGTACTTGCACTTAAAATCCTCCTCTCTATTTTGTTCTAATTCTCTTAGCGAAATTATTTCATTGGAATCCTTTCTTCAGTGAAAGTTTTGGTATAAGCGAAGTTCAGAATCCGTACTTTTTTATCAACTAAAAGAATTTTTAATCACAAGTCTATCAAACACACACACAAAACTATATAGCACATTTTATGCTTCATAACAGCAAGAAGTTTGTGTTTGTGGTACTAGTTCAATTTTTAAAACTGTTGATCAAACACAATAAAATTTTGTATGGGACCTCCTTTAGAAACAGTGAAATGTGTATAGTCTAGAATATTTTGTATGTTTACATAGATTAATATATTTTACCTTTATTAAATCTGTGATCTGCTGCAGGAAAAAAAAAGTGTATTAAAATACATGTGAGCTTCAGTAGCACTGAATTAACTTCCTTAACTGCATGGCAGATATTTTTGCCTTAGTGAGGTATAATAAGCAGAATGATAGTTACAGGTAGGTGCTGATTGTAACAAATAACTTCACACTGAATTTCTGGTAGTTTAGAGATAATGGGAAAACATTTTGTATTGTCCATCTGTCTGTATGCCAGGAAGCCATATGAACTGACAAAACTGAAGAGCAATATGGACCTGAATGCAGATGGCTGTAAACTGGCTATGAATAAGTTGCATGTTTCTAACCATCAGAAAAATGAAATTCTGGAACAGGCATAAGCAAGGGGGGCAAACCCAAACTCCTTTTTAGATGAAATGTAACAAAATGATGGAAGATATACCTGGAACATTCTGACCTGGTGAGATCAATGACATAATGAACTACATGTATGATGAAAGTTGGTTAGATGGGATGTTGTGACAGCCATGGACTGCCAGTCCTTAAGGGTCTGGGTTCGGTTGTAGCTAAGCAAACCAGTTCGTTTTTAGGGATCTTAATAGAGTACTTGTTCAGTTGGACATCACATACTTAAAACATAGTGGATTTTGCTGGTAAATAATGTGTTCTTCATCTGTTTTTCAGTTAGCCTTGGGACCCTCACATTTGGAGTCATATCCTGTTCAAGTCTGGGTCTGTTAGGTCTCGCCAGAATCTAGAAAGCAAGCATTTCTGCAGCCTCGTGCCTAGGCTTTAATGAACAAAGTGGCTTTAACGAAATAGTTAAACCCAGCTATTGTCTTGAGATTAATGGTGAAGTGCTAGAGATCAAGTCAGGCTTGAAAAAGCAGAGTGGCAGTGGCATGTCATTGTCCGAGCTCATGGGTGGGATTCACCTTGGGCTTGGACCAAATAAGCAGTAAAGAGAAATAAAAGACCCACCATTTAGCTAATAGTGTGTGCTGCAGTTCTCAGTATAGTACATAGACTTGACACTGTTACTTCTGCTTTACAAAGTACTAGCAATGTCTGTAGTGATCGCTCTTCTATTGAAAGTACGCTAAGCCATTTGCTACTTAGACTAGATCAGAAAGAAATGGGAGAATTGGCATTCTCTTTTGGATATGTGCCTGAGGAGAGGATTGGTTAGGTTTGAAGTGACTGCCAGCTCAGATGCTAAAGTCTCTCATGGCTAAAGAATTTATATTAGGGAACCAAAGTGCTTGGTTTATCCTGCACTAGAAAGGAAATTTCAGAACATGAAACTAAAATTATGCCTCAAACTGGAATACGTGTGTGTATGTCTACAACACTCAAACCTAAAAACTTTGCAAGATGGAAAGGTGAAGTCAATGTGTTTGGCTTTCAATGCAAATTTTTAATGGATGTGTGAGCCTGCATGACATTAGTTATTATTTAGCAAAATTTTAAACTGTTTGCAAGTCATTCTACCCTGCATTTGCAGGATGAAGCTGAAGGTTGACAACATTGCGTCTGCTCTTTTGAGGTGAACTGCTAGTTAACTTGTAGTGGAAAGAAAGAAACTGAACTTGGAAATGACTTCCAGGAATACAGGGTCCTTAGGTAGATTAGTTTTGCTTTCTCCTTCCTTGACAACTCCGTAACTCTGAGGACTCGGGCAGATTGTGAAAGAGTCCAGCACTATCCCTGGAACTGGTCACCTGGCACTAGTACTATTTTTTTTTATTTTTTTTTAACAGCTCGTCTCACTTTAACAGCTAAGAAATACAGTACAAGTATAGAAGGCATTCTTCTAGTCTCTCTCTCAATGCACAGCACAGACTGCTGATACCAGCTATGGTCCACGTTTTCAGAAACTGGTGTTCAGATCCAATAACATGGTTCTACTGATTCCAACATATGTGAATTCTGGCTTTGAATGTTTTTTTTATACTTCATAGGCTGAGCAATCTTCACGGTCATCTATGAATCTGTTCTTGCTGCAGTATAGGTTACTGGAACTTTTTGTATCTCAAAGATACAGGACTGACTAAGCCTTCTTGTCTAACTGCAAAGCTTGATTGTTAGCAGTAAGAGTTTGGTGATTTTTGTGCAACTGCAACTCCACCTACTTGTTTATGAATGTTACTTGAAATATCTGCAGTGCAAAGGTGGAAATGCACAAAAATGTGAAGGCAAGAAGAAATGGATTAATATCAACTAGATTTCTTCAAGAGAGCTTGCTGATAAATGTATGCTTTCTCTTATCTTACCTTTGTCTTCGAGTCCCTTAACATTTGGGATTCTTTATTTTAGGGCGTGCTGGAGGAGAAGATTCATACTGTCCTTGTTGCTCTTGATGTGGAATAGGAGATGAGACAAAACATGTATATGCCGAATAGGTGTAGGAGTTGAAAGTTGACAAACTTGGGTGCTTGAGGTCATGTCTATCCACAGGGGAGATACATATAAATTAGGACAAGTACATCTCAGAAGAATTTCTCACTATAAATAACTTTCTTTTTCAATATAACGAAGAAACTTGATTCAGTAAGACGATAGAAATCTATATTGCTATGTTTCTCCAGAGTGCCCTTAAATCTAGCTCCAGAGAAGAATCCAACAGCATGATACTTCAGTTTGCATATGTGGGCTTTTTTCCCCCTCTCCTATTTATAGCTGAGGTTTGTTTTGGAAAATGTCTGTACTGCAGTTAAAAAAAGGAGTAGTTTTATTTGCTCTTAAGATTTTGTGAGGACCTCTTGCATTTTTTTTGCTCAATTGATTGTCCTCCTAGATTCTGCTTTTCAGCATCCCAAGCTTGTGAAAAGCACAAAACATGTTCATGATTCTGATGTGCAGTGAAAGCTGAGTTACTTCTTTCCTTATTTCCTTATTTTGTGATGGAAACCTGGGCATACATCCCTCATTAGCGTTTAAGAAGTGAATGTTGTCCTAATTGTAAGTGAACAGTCAGTAGATGGGCTAGCTATGGTAAATACTTTTTACATTGCTGTTTATTTGGGGAAAAATGAGTAGCAGTAAATAAGATAAATTTGTCTGTCTGTCTCTGAATAACTGACTGCTTTTACTTGATCAGTCCATCGTATTCCCTAGTTGCTTCACTCTGCCAGTCTTAACACATCTTCCCATAGTGCATACCATGCAGTATTTTTACCCTGTACGATAGGCTTAATACATATGTGTATTTCAGCTTGGCCTAATTACATTTCTTTCTATCCCTTCACCTTAGGCCCGCATGAGACTCTTCTTCCTTCTGTTATTTTTTTTGTGAAGACAGTCTTCCAAGTGGCCAGGATTTCAGTTAAAAGAAAGGGGATGCTCTAGGCTTTTGAGACAAATTTTTCTTGTTTCATATGCAATGCCACTGTGAGGTCTGACCCTTAATTTCTGCTTGGAATGACTTTATATTTTCATGTCACTCAAGAATTCTATTGTTTTGGTAGGTTTTATTGTGGTTTTCGCTGTCTTCACTCATTCTGCTCTAGCCAAGGAACATTTCACACCCTGTGTAGTGATGAAGGATTATTTTTACCTGGATGGAATAAGATAGACATAGGACATCTCTGTAAAACTGTGTCTCAAATCTGTGAAACTTGTATTAGAATGATCAATATTCATGCAAATGTAATATTGCATGTCAGATTGTATGTGCAGTTTCTGAACTTTCATGAAAAAGACCAGATTAATGCATTAGAATCCATTTGACTCAATACAAGACAGTCACTGCTGGTTTTTTGAGCAAGCAAATTCTGTCTGGTTTGTGTAACAGCAGAGATGGGTTGAATCTTTAATTCTGCCACTTAACTTGCTGTGACCTGTGTCAGCTGCACATGCTGCTTGGAAGATCTTCATCTGATTGGTATTTTACAGTGAAGAAAGTTGTGTAGACTGTCACTCAAAATAGCAAGGAATGATTGCTTATCTTAAAGAAGCTCTGGCTTGCTGAGCATGTTGTATACAAGTGCTTTGTACCTGCCATTCATTCTTGCTATGCTAGATTCCTTATGGATGAAAAGAACTAAGCAAGTCCAGCTGTCATGGAAGTCATTCTGACTCTTTCTTCCTCACTGAAAATGAATTTGCTATTCCTGAGGTACAGATTCAGCTGTAGTAAGCCATTGTTATTCAGAAAGAATCAAATATTTAATGCGTCTGGTGAATGCATAGGTAACATGGAAATCTATAAGGGGAACATAGTTTGTAGGTGAAGAGCTGTTCTTTTATGGCTTTTTCGAAAAGGACTAGATTTGCTAGTAACACTAAAAGCATTGTTCTATGAGTAGAATTGCAAAGTTCTATTGTAATTGTTAGTATCCCACTGTTAGTTTGTGTAAAGGAAGCAGGATTTTGCTCTAGTGAATAATTCCAAGTGAATGGATTTTTTTTTTGTTAGACCTATGGGAGTTCTTACCTAAGACGTACCCAGGTAATCGTTTCCAGTTCTTTCTTCTGTTTTGAATAGTGTCTATAAAAACAGTGATTTTTTCACATTGATTGTGACTTTCAATTTAGATAAAGATTTGTTCTTTCAATAGGCTGAAAATATTTTCAGAAGAAAGTGTTCCTCTCTTTGGGCCTCCCCTTCCATCCCCACCTGTGTTTACAAATCACCAGGAATTCAGGGATTTTGTGTTAGTGAAATGTAAGTCAGTTTTTCTTTTGCTAGAAACACTTTTTTAATGAGTGCTTTAATAAATTGAATTTCATGATACTTAAAAATGTAAACACATTTTCTTGCGTCTGCTATTCTGTATAGATTTTTTTTCGAAACTGTAGTGTAGTTGGGATGTCAGTTTCATGAAGCCATTCCAGTCAGATTAACAAAAACCTGAATTTCTATGCAATTATGCTTCTCAACCTAATAGATACAAACTGCCTTTTACATTTGCAGAGCGTGCAGCCACATTTAGCCTTGAGTTTTCTTAAAGGACTTGGAGATCTGAAAAAATTTATAATACTGTTCGATATGTAGTAATAGGAGGTGTTAGGTTAGCATCTCTGAAAAACTGAAAATAGAAGGTTTTCTAAATGCATACTGCATAAGTGCCTTTCAGCGCCTTTAAGAACTTTTTAATTCTGTGATGATTCAGTTCCAGTTTTCTTTGACCCTTACTTGCCCTTCTAAATCAATGAGGAATAAATCTTTGAGAACTGGTAGTGGTGATTACAATTAGATGCTTACCTGACAGGAACTTGGTACTTAAAGACAAACTGCTAATCAATTTAATGTTTTTATTAGTTAGGAGATTATTGGGATGCCTTGTAGAATTCTCCTATTACTAATTTTTCTCTTTTAAGCTTAAGGGATCGTGATTCACTAAAAAACATGCAAAAAGGAGGCAGCTCTAAATTACCAAGGAGAAGACAGGTGTTTTTGTACAGAGGGAAACTAGAGTCAGTGGAAGTTGTCAAAGTTCATTTGGGTAATGCATCTTCTTTTCCATAATATTTTAGTAATAAATGGGGAAAAAGCCACCTTGGAAACCCCAACATTTTCTCAGAAACGTCAGCGCACTCTAGACATGCTGATCCGCTCTTTATACCAGGACCTGATGCCTGATCTACACAAGGTAAATGTAAGTCAGAAGTCTTTGCGTCCCTCGCATGTAGTCTCCTGGTCTCACTAGTAGATTGAATTTTCTATTGCTTTAAAAGACTGTAATCCTAATGAGCACTGAATTGCATACACTAGGCTAAATACCGGTCATCATATAACTTGTTTTACAGTTATATGAAAGTTGACAGACAATCTTTTCAGGATAGGACTCTTCATGCATTTGTTTAAACCAGGTATGGGACGAAGCATAGCAATGTCCTATTTTGTATAAGCTTACCTGCAGCAAGGGAGTAGGAAATTTAGGCTCTGCAAATGCAGGTATTAGTCTCATCACTATAAAAGCAGGACTTACACCTTCCATTATGTGTAAATTTGGTTCATTTTTACCCTTGGGTAACAATGAGATAACTTCATTTTAGATGATGAACACTTATTCTTAAGGTGATTCTTAACCGAAAAGAAGTTCAATACTTCTAAAATTGGCAAGGTGCGATTGTTTTCTCACCATGTATTTCTCTTAGCTAAATAGATCTGCTTAAACTTTCATGTTGGTGGTCTTTGTTATGTTTATATAGAACATGACAGTGATAAACTGTGACAAGTTGGAAAGTAAAGCACTTGAGGATTGGAAGAGTTGCAGTTTCTGTTCTCTGAGAAGCTATACCGTTAGATTCATCGCTACAGGAAAATATCCAAAAACAGACAGAAAATTTAAATGATGTAACATTAAGTTAACTCAGATTAAAAGGTTGTGACAATTTTTGGTTCAGTTTAGAAAAGAAACATTTTCTGTTTTAGAACATGCTCAATAGAAGGTCCTTCAGTGATGTGTTACCAGAGTCCCCAAAATCAACACGGAAAAAAGAGGAAGCTCGGCAAGCAGAATTTGTCCGACTTGGTCAGGTAGGATCAATTTAGGAGGTATGCACCTATATTTACAAAGACTGTGTCACCTCTGTTGTTAGAATTTGATTAGCTTGCAGAGTTATGTCAGGACTTAATGCAGTTCTCTGTGGTCAGAAATAGTTTTGTAGTATTGCATTAGTTTAAGCTACATTAAGGTAAGATATGAATAAAAGTACTTATCTGTAACACCTGAGGTACACAAAACATTTACAAATATTTATAAAACACATGAGCTAAACAAAGGTTGGAAAAACCATGCCTTAGGATCAAACCTAAAAGGTCTTTCCCTCCTTTGTGCAGCAGATGCTTTCTGCCTCCAAGCAGAAGAGCGTTCTGTCTTTCTCTGTGCTTTGGAGAAACATAATCTTATATGTTTTTCCTCTATATGTTTTATTAAGATTGAATTTCTTAGAAATTATTTACCCTGCTTTAACCAGGAAGAAGTGTCAATAGTCTTTCTGCTAAGTCAGAGGTTGTCACACACCTTTGAACATACCAGACGCTGACTCCCTTCTTCTGTGGGCTTATTGACATTTTGATTCGGTAAGGAGTAAAACTTCCTGATGATTTAGATAGTCTGGTTTGATCTGACAGTTCACTGCAGCAGAAAAAAAGACAGTGCCTATGATCATCTGTTTCCCTGTCCCTTCCCACTTGTCTCTTCTTGATCCTGGACTGCTGACATGGTTCTGCTGCTTATTTTAAGAATACCTCTTTTCTGAGTTTTTACATGGTAAACAAAACTCACTAATGACTGGCTCAGTGGTATATTTAAATAATTTATTTGTTGTCAATATGATCTCTACTGACTGATGGGATGAAATTAAAATCTTAATGCAATGAAGTATTTCATGTGTCTCTGTAAGCGGACGGCCATGCTTAATGCAAATGATGCATGCAACTGATCACTGCCACTTCACAGAGACCGTGCATGATGGTAGGCAAACTTTAGGGCAGTAAAATTGGTTTAGGTAATTTCTAAACTTTGCCTTAAAGAATGCTGTGACAATTTAATGTGCCATCGCTTTATAGGAACTCTGCTGTAAAGTTTAGCAATGAAGGCGTATTAGGATACCTTAAACAGACTCAGCAGGTAGCTCATTGAAGCTGTGTTTATACAGTATTTCTCTAGAGTTCTTATCCCTTTCAGAATCTGCTCGCTTCTGATTATTTCTAGTTGAAGAATTTGTGATTCTGTGACCATGTGTCTTTGGCAGCCCTGGCAGTGTGTATATATATAGTTTGACTTAGTGGTTTGTTACGAAGTTTTGCAAGTGAAAGGTCAGCTTGTATAATTGATAAAAGGATTCTCTGTCGAGCTAGCTTATAGAATGAATTGTATAGATGACTAGCTTGTATGATTCGAGGTGGAGGGTTTTCTCTCATTATGTGTGACGCTTCTTTTCTGATTTTGAGTTTCAATTTAAAAACCAAAAAAAATCCATTAAAAAAAACCCAAACCAAAACAAAAACCAAAAAAACCCCAACCAACTTATGTTTTGGCTAAGAAGACATCTAGCAGCCCTCTAGTGATTCGTGCAGACTTTGTTGAGGATATATGGAACTCTGCTTCTTTCCTCATTACTTAAAATGTGATAGGAATTCCATACTGGAGTTACTTTAAAGTCCTAAATTGTCCTTTCTTTATAGTCTTTAGCTAGAGTATTGCTGACAAAAACTCAATTTAAGTAAAACATCTGTTTGTCTTAGGCATTGAAATTGAAAACCACTGTGAAAGGGGATACCACAGCTAACTTCGCGACTACAAGCTTTTGTAAAAAGGAGGTGAGTAAGCCTGTCTGTCTGAGGAGAGTTACAGAAAAATTAAATGCAATTGAGTACGGCATTGTGTATCAGTTCTGTGTACTGTTTATTTACTTTTGTAATTAGATGCTGTAGCAGCAAAGATGAAATGTATAGTGTCAAACTGATTCTGCAGCCAGTATCAAATTAATAAAGGGTAACCCTGGAGGCAGAAGCACTTCTCAAGTTACAGCAAGCGTGGATATTTTTATGTCTGAGAATATTTGATGAAAATGCAATTTTCCATGTGCAATCATCTTTTATTTTAACTTCCGTATGAAGTTTAAAACAAAATTCAGTTGGGTTTTTATTTCCTGTAGTACCTGATTTTGTTCAAGGGCATTAGGGAGTGAAAGATGCAAGCCACATTCTTCTGCATGCATCTTACACACAGAAGCTTCAGAAGCGCTTCTAGAATTTCAGAGATTTGGCTAATACTTAAATTGGGGGAGGAGGGCCAGACTCTGGGAAGTAGGTACAGAGAACACATGATGAAGAACAGTTTGGCAGAAAGGCAGTTTTGACTGTACCATGTGCTAGTGACTAAACATCACAAACTGAACCATAAAATGCAAGCAGTTGCGTATGTGTGGTGGTACATATGTTTTAAGTCTATAGGGTTTTTTTTTTAATAAAATACGTATTGACTATTTCCAGGGTTGCATTGAGTATCAGCTGTTTTAATGCCAGTGTTTCAGGAATGTGTCTTACACTTACTAGTTTCCAGACCCAATTAATATGGAGAGTATTTCCTCTGCAAGAAAATTAACTAAATTTAGATATTTCAAAATAAAAAAATATACTGTTTGTTAATGTATCATGCCAAAAGCATTTACATGTTATTACTTGCCATTGTTCATCACGTTCTGTGTCTGCATGATCTGTATTTCTTAGTGTACTTAATACGTATCCCTTATGTTACTTCATAGCCTTGGGAATCTCAATCTTTCTGCAGTAATTTTCCTCATGAGGTTGTCTGTGCAGATTCTTGGGGCCAGTCCTTGCTGGTTTCTACAGATGCTGGCATCTTGTTAATAGATGGTTAGTAAATGATCCAGTGTTTCTGTGTCAATTTTTATGTATCTGACCGTTTTCTTGAAAATATGTGTTGATAAGCTCTGTTCAGTTGTTGGTAGTCTTCACCTACAGGGATAGTTACCAGTCCAAGTGAATTTATTACATTTGTGTAACCTGGTTGCAAAAATTCTCTCTGCGCCAGAATCAAACCATATTAGGAAGCCAATGTTAATGCAGATTTCTGAGTGTTTTATTATTTCAGATGTTGTTTTCTTGACCATCTGAAAAGACTTACGAAGTCACATCCTAGCTCAAGGAATGTTTAAATGGCTTGTCTGGATTTCTTAGCCGTTAGTGATAGTGAACATGAAACCGAAGGCTTACGTGACAATGAAAGCCTGCTTCTTCCATACCAATGATATTGCTAGTTTGACCCTTTATCTTCTGTGTGCTACATAAGGCCAGTGGGACTGAGGGAATGAAGTTAGTTGTTGGTGATAATTCTCAAACTTTCCAAAGGAAGGTCCCTTTTAGGCGTCAGTTGCATAATGTGATCCATGGCAATGATAAAACTCTCCCGTGAAGAGGTATTGGCTATGATACTGTGGTATACCTAGCAGCTTTCTGCAGATATTTTTATTTTCCTAAGAAAAAAATGAGGCTTTTATTACAAGAAAGAAATAGGTCAAAACCAGTGACTAGCAAATTTTAGCAGGAGTTTGAATAAATACGTGTGTTTCTTTTTTAGATGGTCAACCATCAGTGCAAGTATTTGATAAAACTCTCCAAATAAAGCAGATGCATGTGTTGGAAGCTCTGGATCTTCTGATTGCCCGAACAGATAAAGGTAGGAGAGGTCCCTGTTCTCTGATTCTCATATGAATGTGGCTGATGCTGGGTACGTATGTCTCATGAGGCAATTGTGTCTATCGGTGGCAAGTATATTAGATGCCTCATTTAGAATAAGGGAACACATACAGCAAGTGCTGTTATTTTTCTAAAAGGGTGAGGGTGGGAAATCCCTAAATGCTTATTCATGCTTCCTTCAAGGCAAGCTTAAAACTGGTCATGTGGTCTTTCTTCAGCCACTGTTGTAAATTGACACTCTTTGGAAATCTCCTTGACTGAATTATATGTTCATTCAGTTGAGCAAAAACGTTGGGGAAATTACTTATGCTGTCACTGTTTTACCAAGTGTGTTTTATGGGTATTTATTCTGTAACTATGACCACATCCTACTGCTATAGAATGTATTTTCTTGAAGGTTCTGGTATAAAAGAACTTAAATGTTGTTTGGATTGACAGCGTTTCCTTTTTAGCCTCATTTGGAAGCATTAAATGTGCATAAAATGTACACTTTTTCAATGAGATACTTTTTACACAATAGTCTGATTGAATTTCACAAAGTGAACATACACAAAGCAAGAACAGGATCTTTATGTATCTTTTTTGTTTTATTGTTTTTTACCACATTATGTCTGTTTGCTTAGTATTGGCTGAAGTTACATTTACCCAAACTTAGGGTAAAACATAGTTTGTTTTGTATCATTGGGTGTTACCCAGTTGGGCTGCACCTGATGAAATTCACCCTGGGACCTTACAGAACTGGCTCAAACTACCTGAGAGCCATTTGCAGTTCTTTCTCAAGACACCTGGAGCGTGGGTGACATTTCTGAAGATCTGAGAAGGGTAGTTGTATCTGAAACTTCTAGAAAATATGATTACATTTGTCAAAACATTTTACTGTTTGGTTAAACATGAAGACAGAGATGTAAGCAGGCATTTTGCAGTAACAGAACAAGGTATTACTGGCATCAATCCATGACACTTCAAACATGATCTGATAAAGTCTTGTCGTATAAAAAATTGCAGAGATTTTTAACTCTTGATATGGATGCTTTCTGAAGCATTTAGGAGAAAGTTCTTTCATACTTACTAGAATTCTGGCCTCCTCTTTTGTATTTGCATACCATATTGAAATTAAGATCTGAGATGGAAGAAACATCATACTTGCCTTTCATTTTCAGACTACACCTCAGCTACAAAAATGAGAAAAGTAATGAATTAGATGAGCAAAACCATGCTCACACTGGGCTCATAAACTGGGTTCAAAGACTTTGTGGGTTTTTAGGATAAAATGGTACATGCTACAAGGTTAACTTTTTACGCTTAACTATCAGCAAGAGCTTATTTAGATCAACATTCCAAGAGAAGATATTGAAGAAGGCACAATACAGCAGATATCAATGATTGCAGCACAAATTGCTTTCATCACAATGGCCTCTGTTCTAATGCAGACACGGTTAAATGTAACACTACAAAGGGGTTGTTTGGGACATCTTCTGGTTAAATTTGTCCTAGTAACGAGAGGCGAGGCACAGAAATGAGTCTGTTTTGTCCTCCAAACACATTTTTTTTTTTTTTGTTGCAGCTTCATTTTGTGAAATGTCTAGACATGAGGGTGAGGGGGGGATGAGGAAGAGCTGCTTCATTTGGAAGAATCATGTCTGTGAGAGGTTAAGAAAAACTAAAAAAGCTTGGATCATAGTCGGTTTTATAGGCAGCCACAGATAAATCTAACGCTACAGTGGCATTGTTTGGAGCATCTGCAAAAGAGCTAGTATTGTCAAAGAGGACTGATGTATCCTAGAGGACACACTGATCAAAGAGCCAGAGCTACTTTAAACAACAAGGAAAGGTGAAGATTTATGTCTGCTGAAAGGCAGGCTTACTGTCAACCTGTGGGGTGCACATCTCATGGCCTATGGGGATTTAAACCCCAATTCCTTTTTAAAAGCATATCAGATCATTTTAATTGAAGGCAGTGGTCATTGTTCTGCCTTCGTAGTGAAATGCCTGCCCAGGAGAGAAGTTATCATATGTGTTATTCTCTGCTGCACACAAATAGCATCTTCACAGAAGTAAATATGGCATGTTTGGTGGAAGCATAAAAGGTTTTCTGAAGTTTGGCATAACGTCCAAAAATAATAGCGCTTAATTTAGGTGGTAATACTTGCTCCTCCCTATGTCTGATGTCTGCTTGTTTACAACCATTTTTTGATTTGAAGAATGCAGACATTCAGATTGGCCAGAAAAAGTTCTTGAGTTTTGCTGTGGGTACACACTTGTAGTGTTTTGGAATTGTCTGCATCACCAAGGATATTTGTAAAATACCTAGCTGAAATAGTAGCTCAGGGATGAAGACTGAACACTACAGTTATCACTGGAGGAGCAACTACTTAATGAGAGGCAGAATGCAGGAGGAAACGGTAATAAATTTAGAATTAACTTTTTTCAGTCTTGAATGACTGCACTAAAAACCATCTCCAATCTCAGTGCAAATGATAGTACTCATAACAATTACAGCGGATTCTAGATCAGGAAAGATGGCCTTCCTTCAGGTTGTGTCAATAGCTGCTTAAAATCAAAGTTAGTAGAAATGGAAGAGCATTTTAAGGTGTTTGGTCATGTGTAGGTTTTTATGTATGTCATGGTGTTTGAAAACAATCGTATGTAGCACTAAGAATTGTGCAGTAGTTGTGAAACAGTGGGTGAACGTGCAAGTCCTTGATTACATTTCTAATTTCATAGCATTAAAATGTTCCATGAATTTGAGAGCTACTCTTGATTCCTTTCCTAAAGATGTCACAAACTTTTTAGGGACCTTAGATTGACAAAACCAATCAATTAGTTGCTAGGCAGCAACCACAGCTGTCCAGTTCGGGGCACGGGATTATAATTTGTACTTTCCAAGAACTGGCAACAAGCTGTGACACTTTCTGAGCAGGTATCACATAATCATAAGCAGTTATTGCAAAGGTTGATGACAGGGCTAGTACTCAGTTGACAGAAAACTCTCATGATGCAATGTTCACAAAGCGTTGTATTTCTAATACTGGCTCTGCCTTAAGCTTTTTCTGAAGTGAAATCAGAGCCTCCTGTATGTTTTTGTATTGATTTCCCTGTGGGATGCTATCAAAAGTCACTCTTGTTTACTGAGAAAATTTTGGATTACAGATTGCTGTGGAGACCCATTCACTTGCCTCTGCAGCTATCTAGCTCAGATTTGTCTGTGTCACTATCAGATGATTATCACTAGCCAGGCCCAAAATTATTGCATCTAGCATGGAAGATGTTAGCTCATCAAGTGCCATGGGCAAGCATGGTTTCAGAGAAGTTGAGGAGATTTTTGGATAGAGGGGGAAACACCTTATAGGCAGCCTTACTCATCAAAAGGAGAAAGGCTTTAGAAAAGAGCAGCCTGGTATTACCAGGACTTAAAGCATGGACTAGTTGACTCGCTGTAAATCTACAGTATAGTTTATCTTTTGGCAACTTGTTTGACATTACAAACATAAGATGTGTGTTTGCTATGCCTTGATGTTTATCTGACTAATAACAGTTGTCCCTACCGCAGAAAACTATATGTACGATCTTTGCTTGTTTGAGGAATTTGCTGGATTCTGATGCTGGATTCTTTAGGTTGTTATGTTTGGAATAACTAACTGAACACCAAAGGCAGGAGTAAGTCCAAAGAGAGACTGAATTGATGAGAGCAGTAACACTGTCCTTGAACATTTGCCTTAGCTCATGTTTTTTGGCCTTCCCTCCAAAAGGGTGTGAATGTTGCTTGCCGTTCTTCTTCCATGAACTCATTCATGGAAGCACAATTCTTGTGTGCACACATTCTTGAAAAGAGAGGAATTACGTATATTTTATTTTCCTTTTGTCAGTGCTGACAGTAAGAATTTACTCTCTGAGTTGGGTTACTCAATGTTTCAAATTGTGGCAGACTTAAGGAAGCATTGCATCTTCTCTTCTCTTACACTTGCTGTGGGAAAAGAAGGTCATGCAGCAGCCAGATGTCCTGATTCATGTTGTTGATCTCTCAGAATTGAAGGCAGCACCTATGATTTTACTTTTGCCTTTGCGATGGGATCCACAGCAACTATATATCAAGAAAGCATGCTTAATTTTTCCAGCCATGTCAGGTAGTCTAGTAAGAGAGTCTACCTTTGTCAGAAAATCTTGCCTTGCTTGCATTTTGAGAAACTTGGTTTCTTAGGTAAGAAGCTACTTTTAAGTTGCTTATTTCCCAACTGCAAGTAGTAATGCATCATTTATTTATTTGTTTTAAATTTAGAGGTTGTAGATTCTACTCATCTCTATCTTTGTGGGAAACAGATTTAGCCATGGAAGTAGATACTGTATTATTTTTGCAGTTGGAAAATGCCTTGAACCTAACTTGCCTACATTTGAAGAACTGATAAGCAAAACCAGTCTGCATCCCAAAGGGTTTCAAACTCTGTTAAGGATCCAGTTATCATCTGCTCAGTTGGTTGGTTCCAGCTTTTAAAGTTAACCCTTTTACTCTTGCCCTGTACTTTGTATCTATTATATTTTCGCCATCTTGCGAAATTTTGTATGTTTGTGAAATAGCATACGTTTCGCTGTTTTGAAGCTCTTATGTCATTCTTTGCTGCAGCACCACTGGATAGGAAACTCAGCTGCTGAACTGATCGGGTTGGGTACTAGAATTCTAAAGCCTAGAGAGTTCATACACAGTCTTGTATGACTTTGCGGCTCATCCTCAGAGCAGCAGTATGCTTTGTTTATCTTTGCTCTGTTTGTTAGGTGCTGCTTCTCTTTGGAAGTACTATTTTTCAAACTACCACCATCTTTTTTTAACTACTTGTTTCCTGGCTGTCTTCATCCTTCAGGGAAAGACTCTCGTCTCCTTGTCTTCAGACTCAGTGCTGTCCAAAAAGATATAGAAACAAAGCAAATGATAAGAAGCAAATACGACTGCAGAGAAAATAAACTGGAGAGAACAAAAGGTGATTTTATTATCCTGTGTTTAAAAATGTCCACTGTAGTATGATGCCTGTAGTTGACAGGGGCTTATTATCTCCCTTGGGGGGCAGTTGTAGGTGTTCACCTTTTTTTTTTTTTTTTTTTTTTTGACTCTGGACAGTCAATTCAAACTTTGTTAAGCTTATATGTGAAAATAAGTCTGGTATGGTCTAGTGTGACATTTTAGAACTTTGTAAAAATACCATGTTATTTGGCAATCACTGCTAATGAAAAGCTCTGGAGAAAAATAAATACATTGCTTTCAGGACTGAGGGATATAAGAAGAATTAGGCAGGGATGTGAGACTGAAATAAAGGGCATTTTAAGGTGGAGGAACATTGGCAAATCTCTGTTAATTAGTAGCTTTTAGATTGGTTTGGGTGTTGCTGATTATTTCAGTAGATGTAAACATTTTCTGGGCTTCAGAAGCAAGCTGCTTTGGAAAGCTGGAATCTCCAGAATAGTGAAAATCCATGCATTTAGTCTTTATTGCAAAAGCAGTAAGGGGAAAAATAGATTTCAAGAGAGTCATAGTATTTTGTCTTTTTCTAGAAGTTAATGTTATCCTAATGGGAGGGTTGTAATTCTGTATTGTTAGTCATGCATCACAGCCCCGTTCTTATAATCATCATATAAATACAGAATAAAAAAGCAGACCCTACTCCAAACATTTATAATGTAGAGCATTATTTCCTTAGGCTGCCATTTGTATGCCATTAATACTCACCATGGCAGTGAACTGAGGATTGTTGTGGCTATTCGGAACAAACTACTTCTTGTCACAAAGAAATATAATCCATGCAACAGTTTAACCAGCAACTCTCTGCTATCATCTGAATCTCCAGTAGAGGAGTTCCAGTACATTCGGGTATGTGTAATCTGATCACTAATTACCTTAACAGACTGGGCAGCACACAGCTATGGGAGGCAAAAAGACAAAGAGAATGTATTTTTATCTTCCTGAACCTCCAGACAAATAAAAGTGAGAAGCCATATGATGGAGTTCTACCATATATATGCCAAATAAATCTTTTAGTTTTTTTAATTAAGTTTCTGCTTATTCTTTATCATGTTTCTGTACTTAGAGCACATCCCTTTTAAATTCAGGGAGTACCTCCAGCACCCACAGTAGGAGCTTGAAAAAGAATAATTCTGTTCTTCTCATTATAGGAAATATGCCTTTCTGACCCTCCAGTGGTTATGACGCTGGTGGATGGACCTACTGGAGACAGTGACAATATGATCTGTGTAGCGTATCGGCATCAGTTTGATTTAGTTAATGAGAGTACTGGGGAGTCCTATAGATTGCATCATGTTGAAACAAACAAGGTAAGTTTTTATTATTGAAACTATTTTCTTGCAGAACCAGACTGAATGTAATTTCTTGCAGACTCAGTGCATCCTGTGCTGACCTCCTGGGAACGTTATTTATGGAGATCCTCATGTCTCTTACTTTTCATTTCTATAATCTCTCTGCTTTAGGGCACTCTGAGATATTTGTGCCTTTTGGGATATGTGATAATTAATCACTCCCAAAAGAGGTAGTTATAAGGTATGACACATTAGGAAAGAGCCTGTATTTCAGATTCTGGAATATTGCTGTCAGCATAAATTAATTTTTCTCCTTTCTGAGTCAATAGTTTGCTTTTTGCTTTTTCTTTGTGGTCTCAGTGTTTTGTCGTTTAAGAAATTGCAGCAAAATAACTTCAGTTGTTGGTCACCAGTATCTCATTCAAATTTGTCTATTTGCATGTACTAAAGCTAAAATACTTACATGTAGCTTTTAGTTCTATTTAAGAAACTGCTGCTGAGTCAACTAGTAAATTAACTGAATCTAACTAGGACATAGTGTTGGGATTTAAGTAAATGTCCTGATTTTCAGAAAAGAGCTCCAGTGTTTCCTGCAGCTGGGAAGATAATGATCTTCAGCATCTCTGAAAATCAGAGAATTTTAGTTGTTTCTAAATATGGATGTGGACGTATAGCTTTAGACAAAAAAGAAAGGAAGATTTTTCACAGTTAATCTTTTTGTTGTTGTTTTTAACTGACTGTTTTCCTCATAATGAGATAAGGGACTACTCTTTTCATTTGATGGCTTTTGTTGATAGGTTATTTTGTTTTTAAATAATCTAATCTTATTCAGATCAGATGATGAAGAGGTTTGGTACTCCTAGCATGGGTGATACAGTGTAAGCTTCTCCAGAGCACTGGAAATCTGTCTTAATCTGGATGAGGAGGAGCTACAAGAAAGGGAATGGAGAAGTACACCACCACCCAACGCCCCTCCCCAGGAATCCTTATTTCCTTTGAGAACACATTCAAAGCAAACAATTAATATGAGCTGAGCTAGTGATTTTTGTGAAGTTGAAATGGGAACCAAATTATTTCCATGGGTAACAGAGCAGAAATGGCTTTCAGTCACTACAAGGGATGGGTCAAAATGCTTATGGTATGGATGTGTAGACTTCCAGGTGTGTTTAACAGTTCTTGACCTATACAGTAATCTTAAATCAAGAGGTGAACATCTAGCTTATTGTACAAAGGAAAGTCAAAAAACTGCTGTTCATGGAATCAGTCTCCAACCCCTCTCTCTGCCCAAGTAGTAAGTGTTGTGGTCTGGGAAGCATTTGTCTAATGTAATCTTAAGTGTTTCACTAATACGGGCTCATTTCCTGAACAGATACCCTACTTTTTATGGCTGTTTTGGGGTTTTTAATCTAACAGTGAAAGACAAATGCGGAGTTGAAACATGAGAATTTATGTAGCCTATGCTATGTAAGAAGTACTGTGGTTTAGCCAGGATTGGTTCTCGGTTTCTAAATTCAACCTATTCAGTAATCCTTAAGTACATCTCTGTCAACCTCTGTAAGTGTTAATGGTTTTCGAGCAGTAATTGGTGCATCTAATCTTTCTGCTAGTCCTGATGTCCAATGGAGCTTTTTGGCTTTCACTTTTTGAAAAGAATTGTTATTTTTAGTCTATCATGTTGATTCACAGTTGTGCTGAAATCACCTCATTTTCCAAAATTCGTATTGCCAAATAAGTTATGTAAGTTTTTAGTGCTTCATACTGTGGGTGTGGTATTGAATATTCAATACTGTACAGAACTGAATACAAAAGAAATTGATTTCAATCCTGAGAGCATCCTGAAAATTAATCACAAAAGAGGCTGCACTGGAAAAATGACTTTACTTTTTTTTTTTTAATACTTTTATCTGTAGTTGTGCACTCCCCCAACTGATTGTGTTGCTTGTTAGTCAAAACCTGTTCTAATAACTTCAGTATCGTCTGCCTGTTCATTACCCTTTCCCATTATCATTACAGGTTAATTTTGTTGCAGCTATTGATGTATATGAAGATGGTGAAGCTGGTCTACTGTTATGTTATAACTGTAAGTATTTAGGGAAGACTGAAAAGGGTAATACCTCAATCTGCATATGTAGTTCTTTTTTCATTGGAGTCTAGATCTGTATTTTAAAATAAATTTCAGTGTTTCCTGGAAAGTTTTTCAATATACATTCTTTTGAACTATTAGGGTAAGTTGAATTTAGACATACTAGCTGTTGGGTTTTAATTTCAGGTATATAGATGTATATCCATATATTTATAGATGTTACTACCTTACTCACAAAATTCCTGTTTCTTCAGATCTAGCTCATTCTTTAGGTAGTTACACACTTACCAGGTGTTTTCAAGACATGGATAACTTAGTATTTGATCCCTTTTTTCTCTGTGTGCTGCCCCATTCTGTCTTTGTGCTTTTTCTTCTGCCTGCTTCTTGGCACTATTTCATTATTTCATTGTAGTGCTCTCGATCTGCTTTTGTAAAACGACCTTGGATATAACACACATGTGCTCTTCTCTGCAGTACACAGGTACTTTT
>NW_009635810.1:8213-19485 GCF_000690535.1 Cariama cristata | reverse complement strand
CTTCCGATCCCCATGAAAATAGAAGCTCTCAGCATGAAGCAGCCTTTATGAGGCAATGCTGAAGGACAAGGCACAGCTTTCTCTGTTGCAGAAGGCATGTCCTATTTGCTTCTCCAAAATGAACATTGATGGAGATAGGAGAAATACAGCTATGTTCTAGCACTGGGTATCAGACCGGTACAACGGAGCAAGTTTTAAGTGTCTCTAAACTGTATCTTTCTACACTCTGTGAGGCTTTCTTGGTTCTGGTAGCTTGCCAGATCCTACCTCGTTTTGGTTCACTTGGCACTGCTTCAGAACTAAAAAGCAATCTGACAGAGCATAGTGAATTCCCACCTATATTTCTGCATGGAATCAGTTCCCCTCTAATGGACCCATCACTGAGCCAATGCTAACAAACTTAGCTGATCTTAGTTACAATCAAGGTGCTGCACAGGCTTGCAGCTACTTGAATTCCTATTTCTAGGACAGCGTCACCGGGAAACCTACATTTGTTCTTTAGAGAGTTTTATAGTTCTGAAAAAGCATCATAGAACACATATGAAAACACTGGATTTGGCAGTGTCCTAAGTTTGTATTTAGAAAAAGACTTGTAGTACATTTCTGGATATAAACCTTGAGTCAGTCTAAGGACATCAATTACAGGGAGAAAAATAGAATTTTGCCTAAAAAAATAGAAAAGGGCTGGAAGCAGCACATATTTTAGAAGGTCATAGATGTTTACCTGGAGCCCCCAGTAGACTCGTATGAACTTGTCAAGAAAAAAAGATGATTGCAATTGCATCTTGTCGTTAAGCTTTTATTGTTTGCTGATATGACATCTCAACTCCTGAACTTTAATGGATGTTTGATCAGCACCAGTGCATGTGTTTAAAGAAAAATCTGTTGGTAGTGGAAGTTTAAGTTCCCCATTATCTGGATCTATCAAATTAAAAATTCAGTATTGCATTGCCAGTAAGCAGCTGTATAAGCCAACATTCATGTCTGACTTACACTAATGACTGTTAATTACAGAATCAGTGGACTTAGAGCAGCTAAGAAGTAGGTTCACAAGTTTGTATGGTTAATGAAATCTTGGTCTCCGTAATATCCCTTGTGTATAACAGTCTTCAAAGAACAGAAACTGTGCTGATGTATGACTGCTTGAGGAGCAGAGAGGTAAAGTTCTGCTGACGCTGCTTTCTGAATTTTTCTTGCCTATTCCTCTATCCATAGACAAAGTAAGGAACGGATAACTGTTGAAACAGAGTAATACTAACTCTGTGAAATACGACAAGTTATTAAAATGTAGGTCTTTTATTTTGGTCTTTCAAATGCTGTGTTCACAGAGGAAGCACATTTCCCTTATCTGTTTAAATATAGAGTGACTTCTACATAAATGTGTGGTTATGTATGTAATGCCCACATTTCTGCAAAATCTGCCTATAAAGTTGGTGTTTGTCACTTGCAGCGTAAGGTGATGGATGCTTCTTTTTTCTTTTTCATTACAGATGTTTGCCAATACAGAAAGGTATATCCTTTCAATGGAGGTTCTCCACTGATCCAGCCATCAGCTTATGACTTCCACTTCAGCTGGAATCAAGTTCCTTATGCTGTTGGTATGAAAATATCTCTTTTTACTACATGGTTGTTTTTTTCATTACCGTTTAGGCTTGCACTTGACTCTTGGTGGAATTACAGTATGTGTGCTAGGAATAAGCATGTTATATTCATGATGCCACTTCAGCTAAGTTTCTGCATATAATAATTTTAAAAAGTGGAACCTTGGTGCCAAGTTCTTCCTTTGCTGAACTGTTTTTCCTTTTTCTTTTTTCTGTTTTTCATTTTCCATTTAGTCTATGTTTTGCCAGGCATGGACAGTGAAGTTTTCTTCAGGCTTTCTCCCTTTCTATTTTCATAGGAAAGTGAGATGTCAGAAGAGGTCAGATACTCAAGAATAGTTTTCATGGAGCATCCAAGAAACATTTATATTAGCCACTTTTCCTTGCCAAATAATTTTTGTTTCATTGCAGTCTGTGCTTTCCCTTATATCCTTGCCTTCACTACTGATTCCATTGAGATCCGATTAGTGGTGAATGGGAACTTGGTCCACACAGCAGTTGTGCCTGAGCTTCAACTCGTAGCATCAAGGGTAAGACGCAGGAAAATTATGTTTGACACTTTCTGTGATATGCTGGGATCTAATTCACATAAAAAGTTGCTGCAGCCAAAAACCAAACAAACCAAAACTGAAACATGTGGTACCTGATCTGTAATAACTGTTCATCTGTGTGCTGTTAATTTATATCAAATACGAAGAGAATCAGAATTGATCTCACTGTCCTTTATTGCTCACAGAAATGCAGATCTGAGATATTTGACTGTTTATGGGGCAAATGCTATCTTCAATATCACAGATGTTCCCTCTGCTTACACTGGGATAACCTTTCCCTGACCAACCATAGTTGACTTAGCAGCAATACAGTAATAGTGGCAATAGAACGTAGTGGACAAACATTTGAGCTCTTACTCAGAAGATGGTTAAGAAAGTCTTGCTGTACTAATGATGACTATTTGTCATTTCAGTCAGATATTTATTTTAAAGCTACTGCTGCAGTAAGTGGATCATCTGACAGCAACTCTAAGGAAATGAGTTCAAGGAGTTCTGCTCAAACACTGACAGCTTATGAAATGCCAGAATGTCCTCTTTCTTCTCTAGAAGGTAACATGTTTTCCAGGCAGCTTGAATAACGAGCTCTGATCAGCTGATCTTTAGTAAGATGAAATTGATCAGGTAAAAGATTTTGGGTTCCTAGCTGAGAGTCTGGAAGATAGAGATTTTCTATTTATCCACATTTATGAAGCATCTGGCTGAGCTTTTGCCCCATAGTATCTCTTCTGAATGCATGATAGCACTGTTTTGAAGAAATCATTTCTGCAGGAGGAGAGGAATTTAGCATGAGTAGCTTCACGAATCTTTGGCGATATGGCCAAGACTAATAATGCAAAAAGAGATGTAAAATTATGGGAAAAGTTGAGATTTCACATACACCATTCGTTTCATTTAAGAACATCTAAACTACCTCTGGATGATTAAAGCTGTTTTGCAAACCGAATGTAAGAAGACGTTCTAGCCTCGAAAGAGTTTGCACAGTCAATTTAGTGTAACATGATCTGTGAACAATCAGTGTGTAGGAGAACAAGGAGAAACAAGGAACACGGAGAAACAAGGGAAACATCAACTAGATAATGCAAGATGTATGTATATCTTCCTCACTTAGATCTGCTGCTGCACTGTTGGCAGAAGGGGAAAAGAGAAAGGAATCACAATTTCATTTTTTAAAAGGCAGTGCTATTTGATGGTAGGTTTCCACCCTGCCCTCTCCCCAGGAATTAGGAAAACACATGGTATTTTATGTCACCTAAGAAGAGGAGCCATAATTTAAACCATATGGGATCCAGGCTTCAATATGCTTGCAACATATGAAAATACATGGGGAATATTGCACAGATTGCAAAGTCATGGTGTAATAGTCAAAATATCAGCCTCAGGACATGTAAATTTACTTCTTTGTTCCACCGTTGATTCATCACATCGCCAAGAGTCAATCTTCTTTTTCTCTCTAAGTCAAATTGCAAGTCTGCACAACATGGTTGTATTTCTTCCTCCTCCTAGCCTATTTATATTGAAAGATCTCTGGAGCAAGAAAGATCTTTGTTATTTGGGTTAAAAAGCACCCAGCACAAAGAGTATAACTTTTCCGTGTAACTTTTAGTTTGGAAGTATTAAGAACTGATTCTGTTGTGAAAGTGTAACATTCTTTTTTCTTTCTGTGTTTCAGGTGAAGTTCCATGCAAAAACCTGTACAAAATTCCTCTCAGTAATCTGGTTGGGCGAAGCATTGAACGACCTCTGAAGTCACCTTTGGCTCCCAAGGTCATCACTTCTACAACATCCAGTGGCATTGCTTCTCTTCCAGTTACTCACTCACTATCCTTATCTCGCATGGAAATTAAAGAAATTGCAAGCAGAACACGTAGAGAATTGCTGGGTAAACTCTCCTTGTTCTTCAGTGTACATTCTAATTGCCAAGTATATAATTTCTAATCTTTGGATCATCACAGTCAGATTTGTTACATGCAACCAGTATTCATAAATAAGTAGTATAAACAAACAGATGAAAATGAGAAAACATTATTTGCAAATAGTCTAGCCAGCATCTGATCATATATAAAGCGAGCATATTCTAAGCCAGGTAGAAACTATTTAGTTAATAATGGAAACCACCAACAGATACCTTAAAATTTTCATGGATGCTTTATTTTCTGTTGAGAGTTAAGTATTTTATTCCTTTATTGAGGCCTCTTGGATGAGCCTACACCCAAGACAGAAAGTGCACAGAAGCAAAAAACAGTTCCTCGAAGACAGTCAGACCCCAAGCATGGAGCAGTAAGATCAACTAGTAGTGACAGGTAAATATACTAGCTTTAGGAAAGAACCGAAGTTAGACTGTAAATGTTTTCAGAAGTGGTTGTTCATGCTTATCTCAGTTGGCATGGGGCTCACCAAGGCCTTTGTATACCAATGTGAATGTCATGCTAATGTGTTTGTTAGAGTATCTGAATACTGTAAGTACTGACACAATTATACTCTTTTTTTCTAAAGACATGTTAATGAGCAAAGCAAGACTAAATGGAATTTTGTGGGGACCTGCTGCAGTTGAACCTGTCATTAGGATTTGTACTGCTAGATTTGCACTGTACAGGCTTGCTTGCTGTTTTCATGTGCTCTTCTGTTGCTACTTCCAGAATAAATTTTGTGAAGACACACCATAGCATTTGTCTGTTTGGCTCTGCTTACCTGACCTCACTGCCATTCTTCTGTTTTCATAACCTATGTTTGTGTAGAGCAGTGGCAGAATTCAGCCAAGATACAGTGGATTAAGATGAACAAAACAAAAAATCTGCTGCAATCTAAAACCGTATTTGATTTATTTCACTATTTGGAAATTATTTGGGCAGGGGGCTTTGTAAACATTGCCTTTTGATGACTTTCAGTAGAGAAAAAACAAGAGAAACTCAGTTTTAATGGTCTATCTCTGTCTTTAGGATAACTTGACTGAATCTAGAAATAGCCATTGATCCTACTTGCCCTGATCTTTGTATCTTTTTAGTAACTTTTGTCTTCTTGTTTGCAGGATAATCTCGAGCTCTTTTGAAAGCTATTCTGAAGGACGTCACTTTTCCACTAGTTCAGATCCAGATACTTTAGCAAACAGGGAGGAGAGCTCACCATCTAGCTATCCATTTCAGCTGATTTCTTTATATGATGAAGACATCATTGACTTGAAGTGAAGACAGTCTTAAAACCTTTCTTCCTTACTTCACATTTTCTTACAACTCTGTGAGCTCTATGGGAATGTCACAAACACTGCTTCTGGTGGTAAAATGTGGCTGGAAGTATTGGTGATTAATCTTTATAGAACTCATGTTGTTCTGGCTAGCTCAGCCTGATTTGGTGATGCTTGTATCTTTGACATAGGTATGTTTTCTTTTCTCAGTTAATGAACCATTACTTTTTGTGGCATTCTAACAGTAGGTAATCAATGAGAGATTTAGGCTGAAACTGAAGTAAAGAAGAAGTATTACTTGTTCTGAGCTTCTTATAATTTGAAGTACCTGAATGACATTCAGCTAAGTTAATTGCTGTTGTTACAATCGTGAATTGTTTTACAACAGTGTATGTTGTGTGGGAAGAGGAATTTTATAACATAAATCACTCCTTTTAGTTTTTCAGTCTTGAAAAAAACCAAACAAAACAACAAATGCTTGCAGGCAAGGTCTTCCCAAACAGTGCAGTCTGTCCTTGAAATGATGCAGCTGTGGTATGTTCACTGAAGAATCAAGGATGTGCTATAGAGACGAGATAAGATATGAAGATGCTGCTCTCTTTGCTCCGGCCTGTCCATGCACATTTTCTAGAGAAACTTAAAAACTATTTTGGCATTAAGAATCCTTGAGCAGAGAGACTTTTTATAGAAAACAGAAACTGTCAAAATATTCCTTAGGAATTGGAAGTGAAAAAAACCAACCAAACAAACAAACTGTTCTCCAACTACTGGAAAATTGTTAACTGTAGTGCACCTACAGATTTTCTCACTGTAGACAGGAGAGCCAACCCTTGATTTTCTTTTTAACTACGCAAAGATTCCTATGC
Organism: Cariama cristata; assembly: GCF_000690535.1. Taxonomy (NCBI): domain Eukaryota; kingdom Metazoa; phylum Chordata; class Aves; order Cariamiformes; family Cariamidae; genus Cariama; species Cariama cristata. Next base: position 13,289 of record NW_009635810.1, on the reverse strand, counting down.
AGGCATCAGCATTAGCTGTTGTCTGCTCTTGCACCAACAGTTTAAGTCATTATTCCAGGTAACCGTATTTTTCTAACTGGATCCAGACTGAAATTTCACTGCTAAGAAACTAGTTTTCTATGATGAAACAGTCATCTTAGATCTGTTGTTATGTTAAAGGACAGAGTTGCATATTTAAAGCTTGATTACTTTTTAACCCTTTCCTCTATGCCAAAAATAAATTTTAAACAGTATTTTGAAAGCGTTTTGTTTTGTTTGGGTTTTTTGTTTCAGGTTTTTCATGAAAGTGTGATGCTTCCAGGCTTTTTATATATGAAGATTTTAGCTTTATTAGCAAGTATTTCTTGTTCTATATGTAGAAATACTTCTGTATCCTTGATTTTATACCGTTTATGTGTTACGATTTCACTTTCTGTCCAAGCATGACCATCTGGAGATGTGTGCCTTTTGCTTCAGTCTGTCTGAATGTAAAACTGTTTTTGCAAAGTATTTTTTCGCCCAGTTTATTGTATATAATGGCTTAATTGCTCCAGCTAAGAAAATATACAATGCCTTATCTGAAAGGATCATTTCTTACTCTCAACTGGAGTGGCTGATCAAGGAAAGAGCAATATTTTCAACAGTAATTAATCTAGGAGCAGAAGCAGTATTAACCAGTGGCTACTATTATTTTAGTATTTTTGCAGCCATAGATGTGTGGGGTGAACCTTAATAAGCATCTAAAAGGAAGTGCCAGCTCAGAGTCTTTGCAAGAGCTTGTAATTCTTTTTGAGAATGTTATTTCCAGAGATTGTGTTAATTTTGTGCCCTGTCCTATTTATCTGGGCAACTAAGGTTTAAAAAAAAAAAAAAAAAAAATCAATCTGAAAGTATCACATGGTGCTTATTCTCCTAGAAGTTGTAAACACTTCTGTGGACTTACTGAATCCGCTTAGGGAGCACTGCTTGCACTTCGATATTTTTAGAAAGCAAAAGGACCACCTTTTTCCATAAACTGATTTCTTGACATAGTATTTAATTTCTGTTATGTGGGTGTTTTTGAAGACTCTGCTCTTTTGAAGTGTGTTGCAAAACTGGGGCTTTAGTTAAAATACAATTTTAACTGGAAACTTTGCTTTGCACTGTTAGGATATCAGATTTTAAATATATTGCAAATGTTCACCTGTGCTATTCTAGTATGATTTAACATGACTAAACCATAGTTTGATAGTAGTTGGAGCAATATATGGAGATTTTAAAACTTGTTTTGAAGAACTTGAACAAACACATATTTAGGTACCCTGAAAGACAAGCTTTAGAGATAGAACACTAAGGAGATCAAGAAGAATTAGGAAAGCTTGACAGAAAGCTTGACCGCTGGCTATGCTGGTAGTCAGGATGCATATAGATGTGGCATTTGCGTCGTGAGACATGGTTATAGAAGGAGGGGCCATAAAGCAAGAGATACTTTCTTTAACCAGAACCACCGCAATGGCTGTGAAGTATTGCCATAAAGCAAGAGTGTGTGTGTGAGAAGCTTTTAAGGTCTGCCTGTAATCACAGCATTGAAGCCCAGCAACCACCTCCCCCCTGAATTCTATGCTATAGCTTGACTTAATGGGTCAGGTGCAGGCTGTTATGCAGGTCACAATGGAAACTACCTGACCTAACAGACTATTACTGTTATAGGACAGGAAGGATCTGAACCTTGGAAAAAAATTACCTGTCTTCATTCCTAATGTATGCAGTAAGTGCCTTAACAAGGCTGCCACTTCTTGAGGTTTTTTGCTTCTGTAATTAATCAGCATGCCTTGCAGGGATGTAGGGATAATATTAGACCCAGCAAAAGAAGTTGGGAGGGATCAGGCAACACTGGTTTGCTTTATATGACACCTAGAGATGGTAGCTGAGGCTTTTTGAGGTCATGTATATGTAGTTTGCTACTTACTGTACAAGAGCAGCCCAGAGTACAGGTAGAAGGCAGAGAACATGGTAATAATTTTCCAATTTTGTTTGACACAAGCCATAAGAACCAAATTATGTGGGAGCCTTTCACATTTACTGTATCAAAAGACAGAATACCACACAATAACTGTGAAACTGCTGGCACAACTGGACAAATACCCACTTGTAGAAGGATGTGGTTTCTGTGGGCTCCTAACAGTGTCATCAGACTGCCATGAGTTATATGCCTCTTAGTGTGATGAGTTGGCATCCTCTGAACTAGCTTCTAGCCATTGTTTCTCTGAAAATATTGTCTTAAATCCATACCATTCAGACTGCTAAAATAAAAACAAAAGCCAACTGGTAATATTGATACAGAAGCTCTTGCGCATCATTTATATAGGGCATGGTTTTTGTACATCTATGCAACCTCTCCTACTTCAGACCAGTGTCAGATGACAAGGCTTGTTGAAAGGCTACTGGGATGGACAGCTATATTGTTCTCTCTGGCCTTAAAGCCATGTTGTTTTCTTCCTGCTTTTCCAGCATGTGCATGCATCTACTCATTAAAATTTAGAAAGTAGTCTTCGTCACAAATTGTAGCCATATCCATCCTAAGCATAATCCTTCCTACCTTCACATCTTATGTTAAAGCTGCCTTTGGCCTGCATGCTTGGTGTTGGCTGACCATCCCATGGATGAGAGAAAAGATAATCTTTGCATCTACAGCTATGTAAGATGGGTGTTACTCTAACAGAGAGGAATACTGAAAAATATTGCTACATATGGATGGAAGAAATTATTTCTTTGAAGGAGGAATTGTTACTAAGTTGAACATTTGCTATCAAGCTAAGTTGTTCAGTGCCATGTTGTTGCATTTTGGATCTCATTTTCAGCTACTCATCACCTTTGTCCTGCACTTGCATTACAGCATGCATATAAACTATCACCACAGCTTTGAAGCGTGACTAGGACTCAAGAGGCCCAAGACACATGAGCCAAGTTAATTTTTTCACACGCATAATATGCAAGTGTTAAGGCTGGCGCTTTGATGAGCCCTTCCCAAGGTCTGTAGAGCTTGTGCTTTGGGAACTGTTGCAGACTAACCATCATTTTTGTCCAGCTCTTTCTTCTAGTGGCAGTGCAGTACACATAAATTTTATAAATGTTTGAAAGTAAGAAAACATTTCCTTCTAAGGAGAAATGAAGTCCCACATGCAATTTGAAAGGGCTAAGTGCTATTCATGGTAGTAAGAGATCTGGACTATAGGTTGAATGGATGTATGGCTACCTTCTATTTCCTGGTTTGCAAGGAACAAGTAGGGCCTGTACTGATTACAGTCCTTTCCAGGTTTGGGGCTGGAGTGTTTGTTTGATAATTTAGTTTCTTGGGGTTTGTGGGGGCTAGGTTTTGGGGTAGTTTGGTTTTTTTGTTGTTTTTGTTTTTGCAACATACAGGATGCAAGTGGCACCCGGAATGAATAGCAGGTTTGCTGTCTGCCTGCATGTGAGTATTTCTATATATATGCAAGCATTTGTAATTGATTGGTAGATTCAGATTTTTTTAAAAAAATATTTTTTTTTCAAGTATAGGCTAGTCAACTGAACAAATATTTAAACAGCTTTTAATTGGGCAAGGGACAGGTAGCACCCATATGAAGTGTAGCGCTATTACATAACCAGTTACATATGGTCAAGGTTGTTGCTCCTGACACTTATTTTCTGCTGTTCTGCAGCTGTTTGACCAAGGCATAGATTCAAGCTTATGCATGTTTTCCTAAAGGTGTGGATCTGTAACTTGTGCTTGCAGATGGAGCAGCTTTCCCAGAGCTGTTGGCTTAGTTTGCATTTGAGATACGCAATCCTTTGGGTTTGGATTTGGTTTTTAATATATACACAATGTATGTATAATACATACATATGTGTATATATTTGTAATTTCTACCACAAGTTTTAAGGGAATTAAAGTCCTAAGCATATATAGGAATCTAAAGTAATGTGATCTTACAAAGCAGGGCAGGGGGTGTGCGAGGGGAAATCCCATCTGCAAGTGATAAGGTATTTCAGAATTTTTTTTGCCTTCTGTGTATGAAAATGAGTAATGTACTATTGTCATTATTAACAATTTGATGTCATTGTTCATATGCACAGTGCTTGGTAATACTGTTAAAGCAGTATTTTCTCAGATAGCCTTAGTCTGATTTTGTGGAGGAATAAATTATACCCTGAGAACCTAATATTAACAATATGGGAAAGCTCCTATGACAGTATGCAGCAAACATCTGTACTTGCATGCAGGTTAGAAAGTATTTTTACTCTTACTAGTTGAGCACAGCAACTTCACCAGCCTCACACTGCCTAGCTGCTTCACTTTGTTGCTGACCTGCAAGTGACTGACTCCTCTTTGCTAATGGAAATCATATTAGCACATGATTTGAAGAGAAAATTTAAGATACTATTTTCTGCATATTTATTTATAGCTCTAGTTGGTATTTATCTGTTTGAATGGAAAATGTCTCTAACAGTTTAGGCAAAAGTGTTACCAACTTGGAATGTCAGTTTTAACTATGTCTTTGTTAGCGGACTGCTTTGTAATTTACTAATTGCATATTGTTAACACTGTTGCTACATTTGTGATCAAAAACTCTACCACTTGTCTTAAATCCTGATGTATTAACATTGTTTTTAATGTCAAGTGATAGTGCGTATGGTTTGTGGTTTAGATGCGACATCCAAATAGAAACAGTCTTATCACAGCTGGAACTGGTTTAAGTGCCATTTATCCCCTGTGTGAAGGAGTAACAGATGATTTATTCCTTCATATGTAATAAACAGTAAATTTGACCTCATTTCTTTCTTTCTCACACGCAGAACTAATGGCTTTTCCAAATTTGGTTCATCAGACAAATTAAAAAGACAGGCGGTAGTACGCTCTGGATTACTGTTTCCATTTGAGTACTGTAGAAGTTTTGTTTCAGAGCTGTCATTCATTTAAGTGCTATACCTGTGAGATTGGTGTTTGTGTTTTAAGCATAACTATAATCCAGGCATCTTTTAGACTTTCAGAGACCTGCTCCAGTTGGAGATCTTTACCCTTTAAATTAACACTACAAAAGATAGTTTTTCTCCTTTTCTGGCTAAAAGTATATTCCT
>NW_009635810.1:0-8182 GCF_000690535.1 Cariama cristata | reverse complement strand
TGTCTCCAAGGCCTTGTAATTCCCTTTAAAAAGCAATGCTTTTCTAAAATTCTAAAATATATTGTCATAAGAGCTACACCCCTTCTTGTAATTTAAATGCAACAGAAAAAATAATGCCACCTTAACACTTAAGCCAAGCATTCATCTCCAGTTGGGACCAAGACTTCTTATATTCCATGGTCAGGTATCTTGGAAATAGTAGCAGCAACATAAAGTACTGTGGTTTGAAGTTAACATTAGCCAGGCTACATCATTTCTTTGCTGTAACATGTGCCACAAAGGGAAGGTAAAGTGGAGCAAGGAAATTTATGTATTTACAAAATTACATCTTAATATTCATCTTAGAAAAAAGACACTGGCCAATACATTTAACATTCTTACTTGGCTGTTACAGTCTGCACCAGGTGAAATTGAAGAAGAGGAGTATGTCCAAAACCTGCACAAGGGAGATTTACTACAGGGAGTATGGAAAACTGTATGCAGATCCCCATAGATATTAAAAAAAAAAAAAAAAAAAACCAAACAGATTTCAGATTTTACAAAATTCATTAAAATGATTTGATAGCAAGTTTAGTAACTGAGATGTCTTCCATGTGATGTAGTTAGTTTCAACCATAGCACCATAATTCATGATACGAAGTTTTCATATTAAGATCTTCTGAAGTAGGCCTCAATTTGTTCCAGGGTCTGTCCTTTTGTTTCAGGAACATAAAAGGCTGTAAAAGTTACATTGAGGCAGCAGAAGGCAGAGAAGAGCCAGAACGTGCCATAGGATGTTAAGAAACCCTGAGGGAGGGGAAACAACAAAAACTGCATTATTCGAACTCACTACTGTACAACTACAGTTCTGTATTGCCAAAGACAACTGTAGCTCAAGGCTCTCTCAGGAGCCTCTTTAATAAATTTCCCTATGAAAAGAAACTTCAGATTGTTGATTTATGATGCTTACTATAATATCATGAAATTCTTTGGTTACCAAGAAGGCCATAATCCAGTTTGTTAACACACAAGCACCACTCAATACACCTCTAGCTTTAAGTGGGAAGATTTCAGATATCACCAGCCATGGAACAGGACCCCAGCCAAGAGCAAAACCTGCAATTAGAAACAGAAGAGAATAAATGCAAGTACATATTAAAGGGAAAACTGAATGATGCCCAAGTTAGGAAAGTAAGGGGGATTCAGGTTTCACTCTAGGTTCTTGGATAATTCCAATAAAACAGTACCTCTATCAGAAGGAAGGAGAGTAAGTTATTTTAGGGCAGCGTGAGAAATGCTAGTATGTTTTTCATCAAATTAATTACAAGAATATTCTTAACAAGCAGAACTTCTTGCTATAAAGTCTCTGAAGTGGCAAGTTTAAAAACTGACCTTGGTTCTAACTGCTGCTGCCTTGTACCATCACAGAATTCAGTGTGGCTCAGACACTAACAGGGACCTTTTTGCCATTAATGACCGTAAAGCAGTTTAACCTGAGCAATTACTTCCTACTATTAGCACAAGAAGGTATAAATTAATTTTCCAGGGAACTGGCTTAACTAAGCTGCTAGCTTTATCACCATAGTTGTGAATGCTGAGCCCAACTTTGCATTATACACTGAAAAGGTCTGTCAAAGATGTAACCCCTTTCCAGTCATCAATAATGTGACAGAATTGTCATATTCATCAGAAAGTTTGAGTTTGGTGTAATGGCTGCTTAAGGAGCCTGTTCCACTTACCAGCAACAAAGAGCCCTAGGCTCAGTACTGCAAGCCAGGATATGCTGCTTTCTGTTCCTGGGGATGCTGAATTTAGAGTGAGCCATACATCGGGATTTGATGAGTTGTTCTGATTTGGAAGAACCATTTTAAAGTAAAGCCCAAACAATGCAGTACTGAGAGCCATGATTATCCCTGAAAAGTAAACAATAACCAAGTTATCACTGGTTGCCACTTGGGTATTCTTCTGAGAGACAGAGCATAGTTGGTCAGCCAAATCTAAGATATGCTGGCCCTCACAGAAGTGTTTCTTAAAATATAACTCTTCCGGGAAATAAACACTGGCCTTGACAGGACTGAAAGATGCTAGACACACATTCTAAACACTAGCCAAACAATATAGTCTTGACAGCAGTCGCTACTGTTCAGTGTGCAGCACAATACCTATGTCAAACAGAATTAGTTTTATTTAGCACATTTACTTGTAAAGTTAAAATTTTTAACACTAGTCTTGTACAACTAAACAGCACAATGCACTGTGAAAGTAGCAGCAGCCCTAGAGAAATTACTCTGAAATAGCCATTTGTTGACAAGTTGGGTACAAGAATGTATCATGACACTGAATCTTACTAAACAGAAAAATTACCACAGTAGTAAGAACTGTCTCAGTGACATAGCTATTTCAAAATAAAAACTGGCCTGGTAAGAAGAAAAAAAGATAGCCATATGTAGTTTCAAGGGGTTCTACCTACAATGTATATATAACATGATAGTTTCCTCTTAGGAATTTAAGTCTATAGTTATACCAAATTAGAAATATAAAGCAAACCACTTCAAAATGCATAAATTGCAATACTTAATTCCCCCAACAGTTAAGACACTTTCTGGTATTCTATACAGTAATTTTTCTTACTGAACAAAATTCAGTAACATGTTTTACCAGATATGTAAAGCAGCACTTTTCGTCCAGTTTTATCTATGATAAGTGCAGCCACAGCAGTGAAACATACTTGTATGGAACCCACAACAACAGAAGCCATTCTGCTGTCCTGAAACAAAGTAAGACGTAGGGAGAATTCACTCTTTCGGGTTGATAAGAGGATCACTTATCAAGCATGCATTTGTTTCTTGAATCTGAAAGAACACAAACTATACCACAGAAATTAATTGTGGGAGGAGACAACAAGGGAAGGGGAGGGAAAAAAAAAAAAAAATCACCAATTAATAGAACATACTGGTCTCTTAATAAACTTTAAAATAAGCCACAACTTCTTCCTAGAGTTTCACTTCCTATGAAACATTGCATTTGCAACTCTTAATAAAAAAAAAATTTATATAGAAAGGTGACTATAACAGGAATGTCTATCAGTATCAAAGTTTCAGACCAGCAAAACACAACATACTTCCCCCAAAAAACCCAGAACATTCAGGTTTACCAGAGTAAGATAGTCAAGAGAGTATCTAGAATCCAAACAAAAAAAGCCCACTAAAACACAAACCCCATTATTTATGACACAGGATCATTATGAAGTCTTTTTTTTTTTTTATGTGTTTAGACTTACTATAGCACTGACTAAGCTGAAACTGTTACAGACATTTGTCAGTTTGGCAACACACCCCAATTACCTTGAAGTTTGCATCCTCAAAGATAGTTTCTGCGTAAAACATAACTGCATTAATGCCTGTCACTTGCTGGAAGAACATTAGAGCCACACCAATAAGAAGTGGCCTGTAGACTGAGGTGTTCTTCAATTCAGAGAGATTCACTCCCTGTTAAAAAGATTAAGCAATGATTGGGTGAGAAATTACATCTTTTAAATCAAAGAACAAAAACAACAAAAAACCTCCCCAGAATATTTCAATCTGTTCAAACTCAGTAAGTTTCCCACCCCTCCTTTTCCAAAACTAAGTGCCTTAGCAGTTAAAATGTTTATATTTGAAGTATCTGAGAACTCCTGAAAAGCATTTTTCCCCCTTTCTTAGGTTCTAAAGACAGAAATTGATAGTACTTTGTAGAGAAAGTTAACATGAATGCATCCACAGTTTGCAGAAACTGACTTCAATGATTAGACATGCCTATTTAAGCACACATCTCCCAAGAGGCTAAATGACATTTTTAGAGATGCAAGAGAAAATGCATTCATACAACACAAACAATAGGAAATCAGTGTTAGAGGTGTTGAACAATCCTACAAAATAGCTAAATAAAGCAAAAAACTAGATAGCTGTCATATAATTAACAAGATCAGAAGCCCGACTGCTACTCATGTACGCTGATAGCAGTTGCAGCTGAAAGGCAGAGGAAAAAGATTCAAAGAATCTCACTTGTTTCTTGAGTATCATTGGTATGAGGGAACAGATTTGAACCACTGTTTGTAGAAAAGGCGATTAGTTAAGCTTTGGTAAAACCCTTTTAATTACACTATATGCTTTCAGATGTTATCTCCATACAAAAAGTTTTTTAAGAGTACATCAGATTCTTACCACCTCTTCCTGAACACTAGCTTCAATCTGCCTACATTCCCATTCATGGTCCACATGTGGTCCCCGCAGAAAGTGCAAAGAAGCTATGGCTTCTGAGCATTTGTTCCGATTCAGCAGAAATCTCGGTGTTTCAGGCATGAAGGACATGAACAATAGCATTATGCAGGATGGAAAAGAACACAACACCGCTAGCCAGCGCCATTTTAGTGTTATTCCTGGGTAACGGAAAGAAAGAGGACATCAATTAGTTGTACAAACACATTAACATTTACTTTCAATTCTTCAGTGTGGTTCTTTCATTACATGTGCTAATTCTTTTTTGTAACCTAGAGGCCTAACCCCAATACCTGCAGCGTAGGCTCCCAGTATGCCAGTCACCACCATCAACTGAACACAAGAGCCAAGCATACCACGGACTTTAGGATGAGATACTTCAGATATATACACCTAAAACATAAGGAGAAAACTTCTAATAATTACTTCTATCCAATTTTGGATCAAGGACATAAGTAATCCATTTCTGGAAAAAACACAGATGTATCTCCTAGTAACTCCTCTCTTGGAAAAAAGCCTCAATAAAATGGGAGTGAGTAGAAGAGCACCATCTCAGAAATGTATACTCGCATTATGAAAAAACCCTGGAAAAAAGGGAGGACCTAAGCCAGAAGAATGTCAGTGCAATATCATTATATCAAAGGTGAATTAACTCGCATTACTAAGAGCTTCTTTTGTTAGCCGTATTCAACAGGAAACACATCATAGCAAAGCAGTCTAGAGCTTGGAACATTCTTTGCATAAACATGTAGCCCAAGCCACATATAAAACTCTTTGCAATGAAGTTTTAAATTTTTAATTCAACGTAAAGAGTGCAAATTATTTCATTCTCCATGAAGTTCAAAACTGACAGCTCATCTTAACACAGGCTATATGAAAAGCACCACACCTCATCCAGTATTTGGAGTCAAACTTTTCAGCTATTTTTTAATATATTGGTCCCAAGTCAACAGCTACAGTTTAGCTGTATACATAAAAAAAGAAATCCCTCATATTTATACATACAATTCCTTCTAAAGTCACAGTTCTTACTTTTTCTGGAAGGAAAATAAGTAATCCTTATTTCAAGAATAATTTAGAGCTACAAAAACTTGGTATTACATACTCTCCTCCCTCATCACAGAATTGTCTGGTTGGAAGGGACCTCTTAAGATCATCTAGTCCAACGCCTCTGCAAAAACAGGCTCACCTACAGCAAATTGCACAGGAACATGTCCAGGCAGGTTGTAAATATCTCCAGAGAAGGAGGCTCCACAACCTCTCTGGGCAGCCTGTTCCAGTGCTCTGCACCCTCAAAGTACAGTTCTTCCTCATACTAAGATGAAACTTCCAGAGTTTCAGCTTCTTTCTGTTGCCTCTTAACCTGTCACTGGGCATCACTGAAGAGTCTGGCCCCATCCTCTTGATATCTGCCCTTAAGGTACTTATAAATATTGATAAGATCTCCTCTCATTCTTCTCTTCTCCAGGCTGAACAGACCCAGTTCTCTCAGTCTTTCCTCATAAGGGAGATGCTCCAGTCCCCTAATCATCTTTGTTGCCTTCCGCTGCACTCTCTCCAGTAGTTCCTTGTCTTTTTTGAACTGGAGAGCCCAGAACTGGACACAGTACTCCAGATGTGGCCTCACCAGGGCAGAGCAGAAGGGGAGGATAACCTCCCTCGACCTGCTGGTCACATTCTTCCTAATGCACCCCAAGTCACTGCAGTTACATATATCTTTTACTGTTGGCTCTGGGTTAGGGCCTTTACATATTGGAACTTAGAGCTCAGCTCTGTGAAACAAAGAGAAAGCAGTCATTGGTACAGCAGACAGAATTCCTCCAAAGACATTAACACAACAGACTAAGCAACCAAGCTTCCAACAACAGAGAAAGTTGCACAAGATTATCATTTAGACCCTACCACCTTGAATCGTTTTTAGATTTTATTTTTATAACCATCTAGATTGATAAAGAACCAGCATTAATTCTAGACTTCATTATGAGTACTTCTTATCCTCTGATTTTTAGTTTGCATCTCAATTCAAAAGCCAGAAATGCTGGAACCACCAGAAAAAAAACAAACAAACTTGAATTCTAGATGGTTTATTTCACGCTACTACCTATTCAGCTAGATCCAAAAGGTCAAATAATACCAGAGAAGACCGGACAACAACAGAATGAATTATCTCCATTTCCCTATTGCACATATATTCCTGAATGCGTAGAAAAAGTTAATATTCAGAAGGTAACACTTAAATGGAATCAAAAGGCACTATCTGGCATTACTGCAAGATGAGGGAGCAGCCATAGTTATTTGCAAAATCAGGAAGTTTGGTGAAATATAGGACTATTAGAAGAAGAGAGTAATGGGGGGGGAGGGTGGGGGAACAACCAACACCCTCCCCAATGTTATATATAAGGAATTTACAGGAACATTACTATAATGAGGAATATTACTATAGTAGAACATAAACAGAAGCAATCAAATAAAGGACTAATAATCTGAAAAATAATCTGAAAAACAGAAGTGCCACTAGAAGAAACAAAATTTGTTTTATTTATATTTTCTTCATGATTAAAAACAAGCAAAATATGATTCTATAAAAATCAGTTTCTTCTAAATCCACAAACTGCTTTGGCTACAGTTATTCAATTAGTTCACCCAAGCTACCTATAATACTGCTATGGAAAAAGAAACAAAAAGCCCCACAAACAAGCAACGCACATGCACATACACCCAGAAAAACATCTTACCGGAACAACAAGTGAAGTAATTCCACTGGCTAAGCCTGTCAGCGTTCGTCCAAAATAAAGCATCCAAACATTCTGAGCAGATATAATAACTACATATCCAAAAACATATGGTATTGAGCACAGCATTAGACTCAGCTTTCTCCCAACTTTATCCACAAGATAGGCTCCTAGTATTCCTCCAGCAGCAGCTCCTAATGTTACTACTGACTTAAAAAAACAAGTTAAAAAAAATTATTATACATACATATAAAAATATAAAAATAAATGACAGCAATTTCTTTTAAAATCTTGAAAAGTAAACAGCAGCTTCTAAAAAGTGTGCAAGAGCATGCAGGTGTTTTGAAAACCAAAATAAACATTAACTTCTTAACCAAAACATAGTCAAGAAGCACTACACACCATAATTAACAGCAAGCAATTTTCACATACAAAGCTCTTTCAATGAAGAAAAAAAAGCAGCAGTAACTGCTCCTTAATCTGTCTACAAAGCTGTTCATTCAAACACAGGCCTTTCAAACTGTTTTAAAGCCCTGAAGAATCTGTTATCTTGAATAACCCGAGGTCCAGCTTGTATCCAAAAAGCAAATATTCCCCATGTTGATGGATTGCACTAATTTATTAAAAAGTTTATTTTCTGTGGTCCCTTAACAGGTTCAGGTGAGAAACATAAGAATGGTTAGAAGACATTTCAGCACCAAAAATAAGTTCAAATAACAGGGGCATTTATTAATATATGCTAACTGACACTTACAGCACTGTTATTCAGGAAAAATCTGAATCAATCACTGAGTTGAGAAAAAAAAAAAACAGATTTCATTATTAAAATCTGCATTCACTCTCATCCTTAAGAGGAGTAAGACACCATCATATAAGCAGCATCTTCTTGATCTACACTTTCAAGTGAACTCACATAATGGTAATGCATCATACAGAAACTTACCCCAAACCACGAGGCTTGATTGCTGTCCAGTCTTAATTCAGGATCGTTGATCTTCCTCAGCTCTGGAATAACAGGTGAGCTATAGCCTAGCACGAAGCCAAAGCTAAGGGGTCCCAGGACAGCAGCGAACGTGGCCAGGTACAGCTTCTTGTTCTGCACTCTGAGGTAGAAGAGGCCGACAAAGATAAGACTGCCCTCACCTCCCGCTTCCGGCCCCTTACTACGGCCGGTAATGCTTGGGCGGTCCTGACAAAGGGCTCAACCCAGAGCTC
>NW_009635809.1:38610-44219 GCF_000690535.1 Cariama cristata | reverse complement strand
TATTATTATTATTATTATTATTATTAGCAAGCACTCTAAACTTAAACAAAAGTTGTGAAATCCAGCCATTCTGCAATTGTGTGTGTGTGCATGCAAAGGCAGATAGCTAGTTAACCAGGCTGGTTGGTTAGGCTAACCAGACCTGGTAGATGGCTCCTGCTGTAAGCACAGGGCAGTATCGCAGCTCACTGTCCTGGCTCCTGCACTGCCCAGAGGGTTTGCTTGCGAAGTTTAGCTGGGCATTTTTCATCTTGAAATCTACATTCCAGGACCGGAATACCCTCTTTCCTCCCATCCCCCACGCCCCGTCATGTCAATATTAGAAGCAGTGCATAAATTACCACTTATTAAATGCACTGATGAATCCATAGCAAGGCTAATCTGAGCCTCTCTTCTACAGAAGGAGAACAAGAAAGAAAAGCACATTTCATAGTCATTAAATGCCTGCTAACCAGAAATACAAGCTAAGTGGGAAGGATTAGGAAGGAAAAGAATAGCAACAGCCACAACTTAGGTCTGGACAGTTTCATCTATTTTTTTATAACAGACAAAGACTTAAACCCACAGCAGCTTTATTTAACTCCTGTTTATTCTAGTGGTAATTATTAACGTAAGCAGGGACTAGACAATGAAATGTGTATCTTCAGGAAACTTGGTCTGTGTGGTTTGAGTAGGATTGTGTTGCAACTTGTTTCCCTAAGGCTTCAAATACCTCTCACCTAAAACTGCAAGGTAAAGTATGAAACTGTAATGAATAAATAAAGAAATTTAAACTACCTAATTAATTAAAATCCTGGAAAATTAGTATTAAAATTGCATTCCTTGCAAGAGTAAGAAGACTATTTACAGATTCTTTCTGTTCCATATTAAAACCATAAACTGCTTTAACAGCAATGGAATTTTGGAAAATGTACTTTCCACAGAGCATTTTAAATTGTTGTACTGAAATGACTGCATACAACTGGAAAAAAAAATTTCTTTTTAAAATCCATGTGATCATTTTTGTATGTGTGTATGATTTATTTTTCTGAAATTCTGGAGGTGCAGAATGTTTAGACATGACCAAAAACCCCACCCAAACCATTCCCAGCTATCCAAAACATGCTTTGAATTCAAAAAAATAAACGACCTTGTAGTCAACACCCATTAACAAAACCAACACATATGCAAACAAACCAGGGACTAAGCAGCAGAGGGCTGAAGTCAGCATCCTAAAGCATATTTGTGTGCCCTGCATCTTGTCATGATTGATGCATTGCACTCATGTGGCATTTGACAAACATTGTTTTGCAGGTGCTTAGCATGATGACAAATTAACAAATGGAATAAATGGATTACAAAGCATTTACAGAGTCATTTATGCCTTTTCCCTATCCAGTCTGGACTACTACAAGGTGATCTGAGGCTAGTTACGAAGAGATATACAAGCTTTACAAGGTGCAGCATGCAGCAGGGTGATTAATGCAGAAAGATTAATGAACATAATTTTGAATCAGTAGCTTTTGTCTTATGCTATTTGCTCATTTTGTTATTAATAGGCACTGAAATCTTGACCCTTATTTCATAAATCCTCAAAGGGCTGGCACTGGGCTGCCTCAGATAGCACTCTTGAAGCATCTTTGAAACAACTTCTGATAAACAGGGACAAAAGAGATGATCATCCAGGAGCAAACATCTGAGAAGCAGGGTAAATTAGCTTGGGTGACGGTCCACTCTATCATGGCAGCAGCGCTTCTAGCTCCTCCACATCCTACTGATCTGGCACTGTAAATCTTAGTGGGCTATTGCTGAAGTGGCCTCAGATTTGAAATGACTTACTGGGTTGTCTCCCAAGATTTTCATGGTGGGGAAACAACATGAGTCATCCCCCAAGAAAGATGACTGCTAAGTAGTGATGCTGCATTTGTAGACGGTGACCAAAAGTGCTCCTTTCTGGGAGAAACCTCACGAGCTCTTGATGTTTCTGCTGGGCTGCAGAGGCTTCTGCAGCATGAAGATGCCCCTCACTTCATGCATGTGCCATCAGTGTGCAGTGCTAAGCTGCTGCAGCTGTAATTTGTTAAAACTTGGTTTGTCCACTCCTCACCACAGACAGCAGAGATCATGAACTTAAATATCTTCCATGAATGCTTCCCTTTGTCCTGTTTTGGACAAGTAAACAGAAGGCAATCTGTACAAGAAGTGCTTTGGGTTCATTCTTTTGTTAATTTTAAGTTTGATTATTTAGATGATGCATGGTAGTTTTTGATGTGTAGTAAATCTGATGTGTACTGTAAGATATAGGAAACGTTTGGTCTTACACGTTCAGCCTAGCAAGTTAACACGTGTCAGCTGAGCTGTGCTAACTGCCCAATTTTGTGTTCTTTGCCTGTGGCAGCTATATAATGGTTCAATTTAGCTGGCCCTCAGAGAAAGCACCTGCAGAGGTTTGGTGTATCACAGACTGTCTCACCCCTTACAGGCATGCAAAGCTGTGAGTTTCTCAATTTGACCATCGTGGTTTACTGCATGCTTGTGCTACCTTGGGCAACAACATATGTATTGTGGGGGACATACTGAAAGCCAGAGGCTCTCCCCAGATATGAAGCACTGAACACCTGCAGGATAAGCTCCTTCTGGTACTGCTGACACTCAACATAATTGCCTCCCCTTGCCTCTATGACTGCCGGAGGACACATTTTCAGTGGTTGGTAAGTTGCATGTTTGTGGCTGCTGAGGTGATGGGATGGAGAGCCAAAAGCTGGGATGTTGTAGAGCAATGGGTGTGAGTTATAGGGGAATGAAGTCTGGCACTGCAGATTTGCAACCTGTTCTAGGAATGTTAAGAAGTGCTGTTTCTGAAGATGGTTTGCTACAGGAATGCACCATACCTTGTCTGGGGCGAAAAGGGGGAAAAGAAAAGAGAGAATGAAGTAATAGATGAGGGAGTGACAGCAATTAAAGAGTTGCAGCAGACACTTGTGCCTTAGGGGGCATGAGTGGCATGAACGGATCTGAGGAAGGGAAGGAAGGAGAGCTAAAGGATGTGTGCTAAGCTGTATGTAAGAGCTATTATTCTTAGCTTAAACTAGCAGCTAAAAATTTAATATGTTGAATGAAACTCAATGACCAATCTACTCCAAGGCACTTGTACGCATTAAAATTCAATAAGAAAAAGAAACACAGAGTAAAAAAAGTGATAAAATAATACCAACAGTAAAAGTGTGGTGCTTCTCAATCACATTACACGTGAAATACATGCCTGAAAGCAACCTCTGGTAGTCACAAAGTAGAAAATAAAAAAGTAAATCTATGTGATCTTCTCTTCACATTTAAAAAAAATATTTGGTAGAAAATACAAAATAGAGATTGACAAATAGAACTACAGAAGGAATTAAAGAATATTTGGCTCAAATGAGAATAGAAGCATAAAGCTAGTATTTAAGGATGTTGGAGATTTCATAATTGGATCATCACAATGGCAAGTGTTATATACTTTAGAATTCACTCATCATGAGACAAGGCTCCTTCAGAAAGCAGAACTCATCAATCCTCTAAAATAAAGTGAGCATAATTTTAAATTAACTGATGTACAATCTGTGTGAGACTTGTGTAAATAAATGTGTTCTTCCTAAAACTCTGTTTTCTGGTGACGTACATAGGAATTGCATTCTCAAATAGAGCATTATTTGGAAATGGGAGTGGCAAATAAATTTACAGAGTTAATTCCATTTTTGAAACATGAAACTTAATAAAACACCTGATCTGAAGAGTTAAGTAGCATGCGGAAGAGTGTCACCTCTCTCTATCAGCAGAGCATTTAGGATATTGTTTTCATAAAGTTGTATTCATCTGGCAAGTCATAATTCTGAAGGAGTTATGGGTGGCATGTGTGGAAAAAAAGAGCACTTGAGGCAGAGCTCTAGCTGGTACCTATAGGGATGAGGAAGGTGAGTAGCTAGTCCTGTCTCCACTCTTCTGGTGAGTCGTAGGCTGACATGGCCCTACGCAGTGTACAGCTCTGGATACCTGTTGAGATGCTCCAGCTAGCCCGTGTTGAAATGCTGGCCTTTTGTATGTGGAACTGTGAGCTTAGTCAGCACTGACCAGGGATCTGGTCATATTTACAGACCTGGGAGCAGTATATCCATGTTAACTGAGAGGTGATGGCATTTGGTCCAGGAGCGGAACTACAGTAAGGCTATGCTGCTGTCAATGCCTGAGCTAGACCTCTCCATGCATAGTGCCTGTTGAGCTTAGCTACATCCTCAATGACTCTTTGGGTTCAGCACAGGTACTGCAGCTAATTAATTCAATTAAGCATGTGTGGAGAAAGCAAAGAAACATTATGTTCCATCAGAAGTGTAAGAAAAGGAATAAAGGCTGTGAATAAAGGTTCTTCAGGAGCTTAGCCCTGTAGCTCACAGGACAGTCTTGTTTGCAGAAGGTGATAGACTTAGGAGAGGAGGGGCTTTTGGATGGCTCCTGAGTTTCTTGAAGCATTTGAAAAGTTGCCTTGACCATACTGGAGTAATTAATGGGACTTGGCATTTCTGTGTGTACTTAACTACAGATTTATGCATGGTAAAGCTCACCACTGTCCAAATACACCTGTAGGGCCCCAGCTAAAGCCTTTGAAGTCATTATCAGTCTGAAGTGAATGAGAGGTAGATGATGCCCTTAAACAAATATTTCTGGAAAGCCCACTGTGCATATGGAGAAATATTTTCTTGCTAAGCTGACATTTTAAAATTCAATAATTTTTTGGCTCCAGGCCTTAAAGGAAATGGGACAACTTTCTTTTCACATATTATTTTTTAATGATGCAAAAAATACGTTTAAGCTTCTTTTTATTTTAAAGTGATTGTGTATCTTTTTTCAGACTTTTCTAAAGAACCCACCCCAAGAACAAAAAATACCCCAAACGCATTGATGGAAGAAACTATTGGCCTGAAATGTTTTTTAAAATTTTAAGTTTGGAAATGGAATGGAAATGAATGGAATCTCTTTTGCAACCACAAGAACTGTTTGGACTGTATGCCAGTCCGTGGGTGTTTGTGTGTGTCAGAGCTCGTCAGGTAGTTATCGGGATTACATTTTCCATCCATGCTTATGAATCACTCAGAAACAGTTCCAGATTTCTGCTATTGCTTTGTTATTTGTAAGCATAAATTGAATAATTTGGGTGATTAACTTTCAGACTACAGAATGTCCATAAACTGATTGCTGCAACCACTGGCTGTTCACATAAGGTGACTGATTAATAAGTCTGCAGTGTAAGCTTTCAGCTTCACTTTCGGAGAACTAAAACTTTTAAGAAGTTTGAACAATGAATATCAAATTAAGTCAGAATTTAACAACAGTTAAAGGATCTGATTTTCAGTTCCTGTTGTGAGTCTTCATCTAATGGGAAGCAAGTGTTGCATACCTTCTGCAATGTTAGTAAACTTTTGCTCATTTGAATTGTGCTACTGAATCAAAAGAATCACTTCTAGGAACTACTCACCATCAGTTTAGCAGGGACTCTTGTCAGCTTAGCACATAATATTAAGAAGTTAATTTTTGTACAATTTAGTTAATAACTTGTGTTATCTTAGGTGTGGATTCAGAATATCTGCAAACCCCCCCCC
>NW_009635809.1:36511-38579 GCF_000690535.1 Cariama cristata | reverse complement strand
AATTTTTTCAACCCCCCCCCCCCCAACTATATGCATGTATCCTTCTTGTTACTATTCTGTTACAACCAATTGTTGTTAGTCCAACAATGCTGTGAAATAAATGGCACTATTAAAATGTTTGGGGAATAGATACCAAAGGACCTTTGGAGGAGGTTAGTCCTTGCATGCCCAGCCTTTATGTACTGTTAACACCTGGGTGATGCCTGAGGCATGCCAGCCAATAATTATATACCTTCATATTTCTTTCCTGACAGTCTGTCATCATTAGTTCTAACTGTGAGTTAAAGAGAGATTCTTCATGCCTACTCTTTCTTTTTTATTCAACAATATCTTCTGCAGAATCACATTTATTTTACCAGCAGGCTATACAATGGGGTTCATTACAACCCTTTTGCATACAAAAGAAAAATAATGCTGTGCTGGATCTTCTGAACTGCTTAAGTGACAGCTGCAGAACAGGCTATTTGAGCAAACACATCGCAGAAAGTCATTTGCAATTTAATATTTTTAATTAAGTTCCAAATGATCATATTTTGATCTTACTTTAAATCAGGATCATCATAGTTTGCACCTCAGAGAAAGGCAATGGCATAGGATTTGCATGTAATTAATGCATGGTCACTCCAGCGGTGGGTTTTTTGTGAGAAGCAAGGAGTTACAGAACACCCATGCGCCAGTAACACATGAGAGTTGGGTTGGAATAGGAAAGTTCACCACTTTATATGAAATTGTAGGGTTGAAGGACAGAAGGAATCTGAAGGTCATCTGGTCTGATCTCTTGTGTAATACGAGCATCTACCTTTCTAATGAGGTTAATAATTTGCTATTAATTGGTGCATATGTTGCATCTGACTTATGTAGTTCTTACAGAAAAGCTTTCAAACTTTATGTGAAGGCATTAAGATGTGGGGAAACTCCATGTCCATTGCTCATTGCTCCAGGGATTAATCGTTCTTGCAGTTAACAACCAGAGCATTTTGCTATTTAAGTTTCCTTGTGCTTAGCTTTTGTCTACCGTTTTTTTTTTTGTTTGTTTGTTTATTTTGTTATGCCTTTCCTGATTTATTAAAATTCTGTTTATAGTCACTATCTTTTTTGCCCTGTAGATATTTTATATGTTGTAAGCAAACCATCTCTTGCTATTGTTTTTTAAAAGCTGAGCGGATTCCTTATTCTGTCTATGCAAGGCATTTTCTCCAAGCCCCCAAATAATTGGGGTGACACTTTCAGTGCACCTTCAACATCTTTCTTAAAATAAGAATACTCAAACTGGAGGAAGCATTCCAGTATTAGTCTCACCAGTGCTATAAGGGGTAGCTAAAATCCCCTTGGCTTTGCCCCATTTATTGCTCTTTGTGTATCTGTGAGTCATGGACACCTCTTTTGCTGGGTCACTGTAATGGAAGCTTACCTCCACACATCTGTGTACTTAGATGCCCTTAATTATTACCTCTTTTTTGCCTCTGGATACAATTCCTTAGCCTGTGGCTATGGTCAACATTCTTTTTTTCCCTAGATGTACAACTTTCATAGAATCATTTGGTTTGGAAGGGACCTTTAAAGGTCATCCAGTCCATCCCCCCTGCAATGAGCAGAGGCATCTTCACCTCCATCAGGTTGCTCAGAGCCCTGTCCAACCTGATCTTGAACATCTCCAGGGATGGTGCATCTACCACCTCTCTGGGCAACCTGTTCCAGTGTTTCACCACCCTCATTGTAAAAAATTTCTTCCTTATATCTTGTCTAAAACTACCCACTTTTAGTTTAAAAACATTACCCCGTGCCCTATTGCAACAGGCCCTGCTAAAATGTTTGTCCTCATCTTTTTTATAAGGCCTCCTTGAGTACTGAAAGGCTGCAATAAGGTCTCCTCAGAGTCTTTTCTTCTCCAGGCTGAACAACCCCAACTCTCAGGCTGTCTTCACAGGAGAGGTGCTCCAGCCCTCGGATCATCTTCATGGCCTCCTCTGGACTCGCTCCAACAGGTCCATGTCCTTCTTGCGCTGCGGACCCCAGAGCTGAAGGCAGTACTGCAGGGGGGGTCTCACCAGAGCGGAGTAGAGGGGGA